>NW_027187505.1:7500-122953 GCF_041381155.1 Argopecten irradians | reverse complement strand
ATTGTAACGGGAGGGGTGAACTCACGCGTGCACCCGCTCCGCGCACATGTGTGTACTGATCAACCCAGGTTCGAATTGAGTTATGATGTTAAGTACGGTATTGGCTATTAGAAGAATGAACAAAGGCGTTTAAATACTGATATTGACGTTTATTTTGGCACTCTACACATGACGTACACAAATACTCTTTGAGACCGTCCCCCCAACCCTCATACCGCTACATTCCTATAAACCCCCATGCATTTAAAGCTTATCAACGACCACCCACCATAGTTATACCTAAATAAGAGAGGGAAAGAAATGTGACCGTCGGCTCACGAAGTCAATCGTAATAGCGGCGAACATACCTGCAAACACGGCGTGATAAATAAGTTCCGAGCACACAAATCCGAATAACCGTCCAATCAGAAGACCGAATCGAACGTACCTGACTAAATAATCTCGGACCCAAAGTACTCTCATTGGTAAACGAGGAAAGCGTGCAAAGTGTCGCAAGTCACCAGACAGAACAGGCGGCAAGTGCTAACTTTGGCTATAATTTGCATTACAATAATCTTAAACATCGCGAGACATATGCCTAACAACAAGAGGTAAACAAATAGGAAACGAACTGACAGAAATTTAAGAAACTAAAACCAATCCCGTTACACACCTCCCTTCTTTGAAAGGACCGAAGGTCAACCTAGGCCTTAAGAAGTCAGAAGCAGAAGACCGACGTAAAAATGTCTCTAGAGTACGGGCTACGAACAAGGTAAGTATTAACAATACGATAAAACATTTATAACAACTGCACCATAAGATTTAAACACAAATTACTGAAACAATAACAATAAACCAACTTCCGAAATATAATAACAACGATGCCAAATATCATATGATATCTCAACTTAGTTAACATCAGTCATAGCAACCTAAGGATTCAGAAGGCCTACCAGCTCCCATAAACACTGAACTGCCTGAACCGCTAAAATGTATGCTAGTGATGTAGATATCTATATAAATCCACTTAATATCAAGGCATCAAATTCTAAATAACAGTGAAATATCAACAATATTAAACCAGCTTTATGAAGCCATAATCCACCACCACTATAGACAGCTGTAGAAATCTATGATCATCATCCAATTTCTGATAACTAAACTGGAATCTACAACTATCGACTAGAAACAAGTATAACAAAATATAATGATGAGCCACTACCATCATCCAACTATATACACAATCACCCATGGGCAGTTACGAGTATAACAACAACATAAACTAGATTTGATCGCGATCAAAACACGGGATTTCCACCTATGTAATGATATAAGTAATGTTAGCGGAACAGACGATTGCTTTAACGAACGGACAATCTCACTCAATATTAATCAGAAAGGCGTTTCTTACGAAAGTAGTCTGGTCCAACCGAAAAACAGATTTAGGGGGAATCCCCCTTTGGGCACAAGATTTCATAGAGAGGTGAATATATAGGAGCCTGCTGATTGGATATATGTGTGGGTCGGAACAATACATTGTAGATGTAAATTTTGTAAAGAATTTTGATAACTTCAATTAACCTGAATAGTAGCAAACGTTAACACGGTCCTCTATGGGAATTTATTTGGTTTCTGTGATCTCAAAACGGCCGGATAGTTTCTCAAAATAGCACCGGTTGTGTTTTGTTTGAACATCCGGTTGTCACAGGTGGACGGCTCTGCCACACACATAAAAGGCTTTTAAACCTGTCAGTTATTGTGTTTGTGCATTACTTTTATTGTTTGTTTGTTCAAATGTACGTCCTATTAACAGCTAGGGTCACGTAAGGACGGCCTCCCATGTATGCGGTGTAGTTACACATGTACGTGTATTTACGCAAACACGTGTACATTGTTCATATATACGTGTATATGTAGTGTGATAGAACGGGTTTCTATCATTGTTGCATTTATTTCTACAGTATGTATATTTGTTATTGCACTCTTCTAAGTCTTCACTTTAGTGATCTGTTTATGTATCTTGGACCCAAATTCAGGGGAACACCGTGAGAACAGGTCTTATCTAGGGTGTGTTTGCTGTTTAGCAGTCACATTCATCAACCTAGTTGTCCTCATGATCACCCCGATGATGACCGCTGGCCGGAGTACACGTGTGGTACACGTGGGAGGTGTTTTATCAGTCAGTTGAGCCTTGTCTGTTTTAAGCGGAAGTTATATTTAGTGTGTAGGTGGGTTGTTGAAGCAACGGTTTCACCTAAATATGGTGCTCTGTCCGGACATTGACCAATCAGTGGTCACTTTGGGGTACTGGGTTGATGAGTTGTTATAAAAGGGGCTGATGGGTCTTTACTTAGAGTGTATCTATAGCTAACGTAGGGTTTGTGTATAATTAGGGGTTGTCAGGGGCTTAGGGCTTAGGCATCCTAAGGTATCCTAGTTTACACCGTTGGTTTTATATATACCTTCTAGAGTTAAGAACACTTGTAGGTGGTTAGTTGGCTCCGTAGGGTGTTAGGCTTTGTTTAGGGAACGTGGTAATCACACAGGACTTAGCTAATTAGGCCTAAAGTTTGGCTATAGTTAATCTTGGATACATTGTAACTGCTTCGGCACTTATATATCTCTTATTGTTATCTGTCTTAACGGGCACTATTGTGAATCTTCTATGTAATAATTAATCTACTTGTCTTTTATATAATAAATAGTTATTTGTACCTGCATTTACCTAGTTGAGTTATTGGATTAGTGTCAGTGCTTCCGCTACATCCTAGAGATCGAACCTGTTGAGATACAGGCCTGTAACCTGTGGAGGAAACGGGATCCGGAGAGGATTTGTGACGACTGTGGACTCTGTTGTATACTAAAAATACTATACGATCACGATTTGGGACTTATACATATAACGGGAGCTACAGTCGGATCGCCCCTCCGGGTCTCTTGTGGAAAACCCTCCCTATTACAGTAGCACTTAAAACATCCCGAAAAGTATTGAAAACTAAAAGTAAAAATACCTTCGAAACGGCCCGTGTGTAACGAAGATTGAGCCCAGGACAGAATTTTAACCCGGCCGCTGATTGGCTGGCTAATTATGAATTTCAAAATTAAAAATGTTTTCTGACAGGTAATTATTCCTTGATAACCATGATATGAATTTGGAAATTCAGATTGAGATTTAGGTTCAAAATATCAATTTTGATAATGAATAGGTAAAAAACATTAGAATTTCAGGTTTTTTAAAAAGTGCAAAAATTCTCCTTATCTTATGAAGATCTTGGACCAATGCGGAATAACACGTACGATTAGAGTTTTAGTATTAGATACCGATTATCTCCCTTTGGCCACATGCCACATCATGTAATCACAACTCAAAATCGCTGAAAGTTCTATACCTCCGCCATTTTGAATCATATGACATTGAAATTGGTCATTTTATGTGTCTGAAAGCATGATCTTTCACATCCCGATTCAAAACATTTCACCTTTGAATTTTCATGAATTACCCTAAAATTTACGTTAAAAAATGAACGAAACGCCATATTCGGAGGTCTATATTTCCGCCATTTTCAAATTCATGTCTTTGAAATTAAAAACCTGTACAGACAATAGGCTAAAGCTTACATTTACAAAAATTCAACACTCAACATGAGATGATAAAGGCCCTACGAGCTCACAAATAACGGAAAAAATAAGAAAATGAAACAAATTGCCATATTTGGAGAGCTATATTTCCGCCATTTTTCTATATAACCCTTTAAAAAGAAATAACTTTTGAAGACAAAAGTTCATACAACACAGGTATGAAAATCAACACTGTACATACAGGTTTAAAGGCGCTGAAACGTCTCGTGCAAGGACAAATAAAAACTAAGATTTCGATTTTCGATGTCCTATATCTCCGCCATTTTGAATCTTATGACCTTGAACTTGGTCATTTTATGTGTCTGAAAGCATGATCTTTCACATCCAATTCAAAACATTTCACCTTTGAATTTTCATGAATTACCCTAAAATTTACGTTAAAAAATGAACGAAACGCCATATTCGGAGGTCTGTATTTCCGCCATTTTCAAATTCATGTCTTTGAAATTAAAAAACCTGTACAGACAATAGGCTAAAGCTAACATTTACAAAAAATCAACACCCTATATGAGACGATAAAGGCCCTACGAGCTCACAAATAACGGACAAAAAATAAGAAAATGAAACAAATTGCCATATTTGGAGAGCTATATATTCGCCATTTTTCTATATAACCCCTTAAAAATAAACAACTTTTGAAGACAAAAGTTCATACAAAACAGGTATGAAAAATCAACACTGTACATACAGGTTTAAAGGCGCTGAAACGTCTCGTGCAAGGACGAATAAAAACTAAAATTTCGATTTTCGATGTCCTATATCTCCGCCATTTTGAATCATATGACCTTGAACTTGGTCATTTTATGTGTCTGAAAGCATGATCTTTCACATCCGATTCAAAACATTTCACCTTTGAATTTTCATGAATTACCCTAAAATTTACGTTAAAAAATGAACGAAACGCCATATTCGGAGGTCTATATTTCCGCCATTTTCAAATTCATGTCTTTGAAATTAAAAACCTGTACAGACAATAGGCTAAAGCTTACATTTACAAAAAATCAACACTCTAAATGAGATGATAAAGGCCCTACGAGCTCACAAATAACGGACAAAAAATAAGAAAATGAAACAAATTGCCATATTTGGAGAGCTATATATTCGCCATTTTTCTATATAACCCCTTAAAAATAAGTAACTTGTGAAGACAAAAGTTAATACAACATAGGTATGAAAAATCAACACTGTACATACAGGTATAAAGGCGCTGAAACGTCTCGGGCAGGGGCAAATATAAACTAAAATTTCGATTTTTGATGTCCTATATCTCCGCCATTTTGGATCATATGACCTTGAATTTGGTCATTTTATGTGCCTGAGAACATGCTCTTTCATATGCGCCCTTCGAAACATTTCTATGGTAAAGTTCATTTTTGACCTTTGTTTGACCTCATTTGACCCCCTAGTGAACTCGTGACCTTGACATAATTTCTGATAACATGTAATGAAAAAAAAACGTGAATTATCGTGATCTACATGGAGAATGAAACGTACATGTTGTGTAGCGTACGGTTATGAAATTATGAGCGTTTAAAGTTCGTTCGAAAAAAGCAGTGTTTTACGTCTGTGACCTTGACCTTGAACGTTATCCTCCAAAATCGAGAGTACATTGTAAGAACTCATGTACGTACATAACGTCTCCAAATTTCAGCGCTCTACACCTCTTATTTATTACGAAGATGTCGTTTAAAGATTTAAAGCTTTTTGAACCCTGTGACCTTGAATGAATGTCAAGGTCAATAAAAAGGAATAAGTTCTGTAGACATTCGTCCATGCTATATCTATACAAAAATTCAAGCATGTATGTTAAGTATTAAAGGCGCTGAAACTTTAAAATTTTTGGCGGGAAAACGCCAAAATAGCCTTTTTTCAAAGGCCTATATCTCCGCCATTTTGGATCTCATGACCTTAAAACTTGTCATTGTATAGTTCTGAGGGCATGCCCTTTCATATCCAACTTTCAAAACTTTTCTGTGTTGAATTTCGTTTTTGACCTTTGTTTGACCCCGTAGCGAACTCTTGACCTTGACATAATCTCTGATAACATGGCATGGAAAAAGCACGCGCAATGTCAAGATCTATCTGAATAACAAAACGTGAACGATGTACACCGTACGGTAATGAAGTTATGAGCGCTTAAACTTCGTTCCAAAAAATTGTTTTTTTCGTCTATGACCTTGACCTTGACCATTTTTTTTAAAAATCGAACGTACATTTCAAGATCGTATGTACATTCATAACGTGTCCAAAGTTGAGCGTCGTACCTTATTCCGTTCCTGAGATATCCTGCTAACAAGATTTGTGGAAATAAGAAAAAGAAAGAAAAATAATAAGAAGAAAAAACAGAACAATAACAATAGGGATTTCCATCCTAAATGGAAATCCCTAATAAAACTAATATTGTCAACAGCAATACAGGCATGTATATATAGAGTGCCACGTTTGATATACATCTGTAACATATAACCTAGTATATATACATTTAATTATCATAGCGAAATACAGACATTAATTGTCTGAACTAAATATTATCTTAACCACTGTTATCCTATATCCATTGATGTTTAAATGTCCAGTAATGGATAATTTTCTGGAAATTATAAAACTCAGAGCAAGGTGAGAGTATTAAAACCAAAATATGGTATAAAATAGACAGATATGATACTTTCTGATAAATTCACATAAAATTTTATAATTTTTTTTTATTTTATTTTTACACACGCGAAATGTTGATACCTGAAAATAAAAATACGGACAGTTCAGTCTATTCCACCATCTCACAGTAAGCACAGGCTTCTTAGAATTCCACAAATATCATATATGTTGAAATAAACACTTTTATTTTATTATTACTGACTGAATTTTCCTTTCAGAGGACACTAATCTTTGAACTCATCGAAACATTTATCCTCCGCGGATAGAGGCACCAACTCCCTCGAGTTCCCTCTGGCCTTGACCCTAACAAACCCCTCGGGCTGTCCATTCCTCTCCTGTAGGACTACCTCCTCGTCACGGGTTTGGTATACCAGGGGAGGGGTGATGTCATGGTCGAGCCGGTAGAGTGCTGCCGCTCTCGCCCTGGCCTGTCGGACCCTCTCCCGATAGGCGGCGGCCCTCGCACTGACCGGTGCAACGGGCATCAGCGCGTCCCCGGGCGATACATACTGGGTATTGGGGACCAGCTCACTTTTCTCAACTATATCCTTCATAGACGTCTGTGCCTCCTCCTTGGACTTCCCATGCTGCCGAGATAAATGTCGCTGCACCTGATGGGACTCTGGACTCTTGAAGCGACACAATCCACACTGGTACATGACCACTTCCGGAGAGTGTCGCTTCTTCCAGTGAAGCTTTAGGGCCTTCATGGTGGTATAGACTCTGGAGGTACAGTTGGGACCTGGACATGGCATGCCCCCCTCCCTCCACACAGGGCGGATATCCGCATCTACACTCTGCAACTCAGTGTCACTGACGTCTAGTGTAAGGTAATCCATTGTTCTGCTAACAGGCAAAATTCGAGTTTAGAATATATTACCAGAATACATGGAATGTATATTGTAAAACAAGCTTAAAGTACAAACTTGAAGAGTTATTATTATTCTGAAGTTGCAAATTATAACAGGTATTAAATAATGACATAATACCTTATAATAATACAGTTTATATATATTATACAGTTTAAGTCAAATTTTGAAAATTTATTATCCTAATCTTCCACTCCTCCCCCTTCTTAAAAAGAATATAATTTATTGGGGAGAAAATATTATTTTTGGTTTAATCGCTCTCCCGGCTCTGGTTTTTACAGGGGTCTTTACATGACCAGCCCCTGTGTCCTGTTGTTGAGTGTTCTGTCCATTAACAGGTGACCCACTGTCATGGTGTACTGCTGGACCTGAAACATCATCGTCGTCCAGGATTGAGTCGTCTCCCCTAGGTGTTGGGTCGCAGTCTGCTGGGGCGCTGCTGGTTTCGGGAACAGGTTCTCCAAGGTATGGCTTGGCATGATCTACATGTATAGTTACAGGACGCCGTTCTGGTGTTTTCTGTACTTCGTAAGTAAGGTCTGAAAGTTTATGCACCACTTTATATGGCCCTGACCAACCTGTACCTAATTTGTTTTGTAAACTAGGGGGATACCATCTCCAAATCAGGTCGCCTATGTTGTAACTACGTGCCTTTAATCCCTTATCATAGAAGTTTTTCTGTCGCTCAGCTGCAGATCCTAATCTAACTTTTACTGAACTAAATATCTCCCTCATTGTTGTCTGTAACCAATCTACGTACAGGTTGTGACACCCTTTATCTTCCCCTGGAGGCCCACCAACCACAATGTCTAGGGGTAGATTAGTTTCCCTCCCCAACATAACCAAATTAGGACTACAGCCAGTACTGACGTGGGGTGTAGCTCGGTATGCGGCCAATACATAGGGTAGGTGATCATCCCAATCATCGAGGTTATCATTTACGTACATTGACAGCATCTGGATCAGTGTTCTATTCAACCGCTCTACCAACCCGTCGGACTGGGGGTGAAAGGGAGTGGTCCTTGATTTTTGAATCCCCAAATAACTACAGACTAAGCTAAATAACTCGCTTTCAAACTCTGGTCCCCGATCAGTGTGGATTTGTTTTGGTGCCCCAAATCTAGCTATAAACTCTGTACACAGCTTATCTGCCACAGTCAATGCTGTGTGGTCAGCTACAGCATAGCCCTCAACCCATTTGGTAAAGTAATCACACACTACTATCACATAGCTATTCCCATTCCTAGTTTGTCTTAATCCACCAAGGATATCTATAGCTATACGATCCAGGGGCTGGGAGACTTGATCTAATGTAGAACGTAATGGAGATTTCCCTAATCCCGGACCAGGTTTACGTCTGGCACATGAAATACAAACCCTACACCATCGTCTGACATCTTCGGTAAGCCCTGGCCAGTAGAACCGGTTTTGTACCTGAGCTGTTGTTTTTTCCCTACCAAGGTGTCCCCCTAACCGATCATTATGTAGGTGTTTCATAACATTTGTACGAATGTTGGCTGGCGCAACTATCCTAAACTTATCCTGAGAAGCGCTAGGTTCCTGTACACACAATAACCCATCTCGGAAAACGAGCATATCCCACAGCTGACAATAGACTCGGACCTCGTATGGAAAGCCAGCCATCTGTTTCCTGCTTGGTTTATGTGTTAGTTGGGTTTTCAGACTCCTAACTTTATGGATATGTTCATCGTTTTCCTGCCATTCCTGTAGTTGTTTGGTTCCCCAGCTGTCAACCCAGTTACTTTCCTGTACCTGCTTAACAATACCTATATTTTCCTGCTCTACCCCCACTCCATCACACAGTCTCCTGCCTTTGTGGAGGTCCCTAACAGAGCCCTCTCCCGCTATGTTTTTCTATACTGGGTGAACAATCGGGACAGTCCTTCCTCCTGCATGAACGATGAGGTATCCGAGACAAGCTGTCTGCGTTCTGATGTGCGGACCCCGGTCGATGCTGGATTTCACAATCGTACATATCTATCACAGCAAGCCATCTCGCAAGTATTCCATCTGGGTCCCTAAAGTTTTTGAGCCATATGAGGGATGCATGGTCAGTCCTCACAAGGAACTTTCTACCATAGAGATAGTGCTTAAAATGTCTCAGTAGTGTGACGACGGCCAGTAACTCTCGGTTCGTTGTGCAATAGTTCCTCTGTGAACGGTTAAGTGACTTGCTTGCATAGGCAATCACTTTTTCATCCCCATTCTGCAGCTGAGATAGGACTCCCCCTTTTCCTGTAGCGCTCGCATCACAATCTAGTATACACTTGTCACCAGGGGTTGGGTAGGCGAGTATAGGTGCTTTAGTTAGATGAGACTTGATTTTCTCGAATGCTTCCTCACATTTTGAATTCCACATGAATTTTTGATTTTTGCAGGTCAGCTTCGTCAAAGGGGAGACAATCGAGGAAAAGTCCGGAATGAAACGCCTATAATAGCCTGCGAGGCCTAGAAAACTACGGATTTCAGGGACATTTGATGGTTGTGGCCATTCTTGGACAGCTTTAATCTTTCCCGGATTACAACTTATACCATTCTCAGATACAATGTGTCCTAGATATTCAACGGAAGTTTGGAACAGACTACATTTCTTAGCTTTGAGTGATAGCTTGGCTCCCCTCAAACAATTAAAGACTTCCCTAAGATTGGTCAGTGCAGAATGAAATGAGGTTCCATAGACAATGACATCGTCTAAGTAACAAAGACAACGAGAATATTCCATATGACCAAAAACACGCGACATCATGCGAGAAAATGTCGCTGGCGCGTTACTCAAGCCAAATGGCATGACTCTAAACTGAAATAAACCCTTGTGGGTAGCAAAAGCTGTTTTTGGTTTATCTTCCTCACTCATACTGCACTGCCAATAGCCACTGGCAAGATCCAGTGTGCTAAACCATTTCGCACCATGTAATGCATCAAGGGCATCATCTATATAGGGTAGGGGATAAGCATCTTTCCTGGTGATATCATTAAGTTTCCGATAATCCACACACAGAACCTGATTGACCCATCTTTCTTTGTGACTAACACAACAGGGGCTGCCCATGGACTGTTACTAGGCTCTATTATATTCCCTTTTAACATCTTCTCTAATTCTTCCTCTACTATCTTTTTCTGAGAGAGAGTTACACGTCTGGGGGTATTTTAATTGGTCTAGCCTGCCCTGTATCTATATTGTGTTCAACAATCCCTGTTTGACTTAACATCTCCCCCGGGGCAGCGAAAATATCTTGATATTCATTTACCAAGTTTTCTACCTCACCCTGCTCTTGTTTAGTTAACTTGTCAGATGTTCTATCTACTACATTTTGTAAATGGGGAGGTAAATTGGGAGATTTGTCATGTATGTTAACACTCTCGTCAAGGACTTTATCTACTGCCTCTACTCTACCCACATAGGTATTTTCTAGGATAGTAACAGGTTGTCCAGTTAAATTTAATATGGAAAGAGGTATTGATTTGCCTTCTTCAGGGGCGACAACTGTTTTAGCTAGCAGTAATTGTTTGTTAGTGATAAATTTAACAGGTTCTACTACCCCAACTCCACCATCCAAATGGCCCTCTACTCGCCCTGGAAAACACATCTCAGAGTTTTGAGGTATAGTCACTGTTTCACATACACGAACTCTAGCACATTGTGGCTTGACATGGGAGGATACGGGTACCTTACGACCACCTAACCGTAATGTCTGAGTACCAAAACTAATCTCACCATTATGTGCTGTGAGGAAATCTATCCCTATTATGCCTGCATGCTCTATTTTTGCAATGATAGTGTTCTGTTTAACAGTGTGACCACCTATTCTAAATTCCATGATGCTAGCACCTAAAACATCAAGGTTATCCCCAGAGGCTGTTGCTAACCGTAATCTACTGTTGTTTAACACAGGTTTATTCTTCAACTCTGTAAAGACCCTATCTGATATAAATGGTAACAGAAGATCCGGAATCTAGCAAAAAGCTTATTTGTTTACCTCCTACGCTAGCCTCAACATATAAACTCGGTTGTACCATGTTTAGATATACCACTGGCCCTTTCTCAACCTCAATTTCCTTCCCAAGGACTGGACCTCCGGGCCCGAGCCCAGCCCTGACTAGTTTTCCTGGATGGGGTTAGGTTTATCATCATCTCCCCCCTTCCTATTTGGGCATGTATAGGTGATATGACCCAGCTCCCCACATATGAAGCATACTTTCTTTGACATGTCAATTCTCCCTTGTTTACGGTAAGTAGGGGCCTTCGCCTGACATTGTTCCATCTTTTGTTCTAACTTAGCTATCTGCTCCATCATCCAGGACTTAAAATCATCCCCCTTTGTACTATCTACTAGGGTCTCTACTTCTTTATTGACAGCACAGACCTGGGGTGTGGGGTTTAAGTCCCATTGTGTTGGTTTTTTAGGAAGTCTACCATGTTTATTGCTAAACGCCTCAAATTCGATAGCGTTACTCACTGCTTCCTCTAATGTTTTAGGATGACTGAATTGAACATATCGCTTAACCTCCATACTACCAAGCCCCTCAATAAACTGCTCTATCGAGTTACTTTCTCTACTAGTTGCTGGCTCGTCAGGATAGGCCTGTGAAGCTAGGGACCTAAGAGCACTCCCATATTCCTCAAGAGTTTCGTCCCCTTGCCTACACCTGCCTCTGAATACCTGTTTATGGGCATACTCCCTACCTGGAGGTGAAAATCTTGCCTTGAGACATTTCTTAAGTTCCCCATAATCATTAAGCTGTGTTATGGTAAGTTCCCTAAGTACCTTTAGCGCGCAGGACCCCTTAAGCATGCACTTAAATTAAAGGCTCTATCATACTCTCCCCAGCCATTGTAGGCCGCTACGGTCTCGAAATGTACCATAAAATCCTGGAAATCAGTATCCCCTTTTCCATCAAAGGTCATAACCTTTTCTTTTTTCCCACTCAACTGTATCCTTTCTGGACCCTGGGAATACCTTGACTGAGTTTCTGCACTAGGTATAGGTCTATAGGATTGACTTGGATATGGAGGAGGGGAAGGTCCTATCCCTGCAGGGTTACTGGTAGTTTGAGGGAATAGTTCTGATTGGATATTTCCCATTAGTGCACCCCGGTCAACCCTTTGTTCCTCAACAGGTGTATCTCTGACCCCTGGATTATGTTCTACCCTCCTGTTACTTGGAAGCCTAGTGTATTGCTGGCTAGTGTGTGTAGAACCACTATATTGTAGGGGTTGCGTAAACATAGACCTACTAGTCCCTGCCTGACTATCTGTAATAGGGGTCCTTGGGGGAATAACAGGAGTACTAGTACTGGTACTGTTCTCTACTTTCCTATTTGCTTGCCCACTATACTGGGAGGAATTACTGTAACTCTGCCGAAATTCTTCCCTAGGCACCCTATTGGAAGGTGTGGTTACTCTATGCATGGCCAGAAATTCCTCAATCTTTTCCCTACGAGTAGGAGAAATACCTATCTCATCCTGACCTGGGGCAACAGTAATAGTCTCAATACCAAATTTATTCTGCCCATTAGTAGGAGAGGTGTGATGACTAGCCTGGTTAGGGGCTGGAGTACTAGTTATCCAGTGATTTATCCTGAAAATGTCTGGGGACTCCAGAGAGAAAGATACAGACTTTCCCATGCCCTTTCCTATTACCCTACCAGAGTCTAATGACTTATACATATTGTAAGTGGACTCTCCTGGTGTTTCAGGTATAACCAAATCGAATTGGGCACGCCCACCGTCACCGTGTAATACAGTCTCTGGTGTGTCATGTACCAAAACTCTAGTTTCTAGCTCCTGTCCTAGCCCGGAGTTTATTCTAACAGTTTCCTGTCTCTGTACCCTACCAGGAACCATCGACAATTCTACAGGGTAACAATCCTCCCCTAGCTCTTCCTCACGGTCTACAATTTCTATGCTGGGACTATGGGCCGGTACATAATTAGGTGGGGTTGTTGGAACTACTACGTTACCTACTCTACTCTGCTCAGAACTCTTTCTTCTAAACTTATCCTTTAGACTGTTTAGGACCCTATCCATGTTTACAGTTTATTTAATACCTTGATACAACTTCAAAATAGCCAAGATCCTGGTCCCACGCACCAATTTGTAACGGGAGGGGTGAACTCACGCGTGCACCCGCTCCGCGCACATGTTTGTACTGATCAACCCAGGTTCGAATTGAGTTATGATGTTAAGTACGGTATTGGCTATTAGAAGAATGAACAAAGGCGTTTAAATACTGATATTGACGTTTATTACATAGACATAAACAAACTGACGTTTATTACATAGACATAAACAAACAAAAGTAAACAATTACCGCAGCGGTTCGACTACACATACATATTGACATGGCACTCTACACATGACGTACACAAATACTCTTTGAGACCGTCCCCCCAACCCTCATACCGCTACATTCCTATAAACCCCCATGCATATAAAGCTTATCAACGACCACCCACCATAGTTATACCTAAATAAGAGAGGGAAAGAAATGTGACCGTCGGCTCACGAAGTCAATCGTAATAGCGGCGAACATACCTGCAAACACGGCGTGATAAATAAGTTCCGAGCACACAAATCCGAATAACCGTCCAATCAGAAGACCGAATCGAACGTACCTGACTAAATAATCTCGGACCCAAAGTACTCTCATTGGTAATACACCACTTTGTTTGTTTTTTTAATTCTATAAAAGTCATTTAAAGACATGTACAAGGTTATAACGAGCAAAACGGTACCTCATTATACTGTGTATCTCAAAAACTGACCAAGTTATGAAGGTTTCACTGAGCCATGTATTTGTTGGAAATATCACTGTGCAAGTAAACTGAATAAAGCAAATGTTGACACATTTTAAACTTCAATATCTATGTATAATACATAGCTATACACTCATGTTACCTCTACTTTAAAGGATTTGATAATGATTTACAATTCCCAACAGTTTTTAAAGTAATTGGTACCACAATTCATCTAAAAATTCATGATTTATCACAAAATGAGCCTAAAATCTACATAAAATGGCCCCTTTTCACACTATTTAAAACCTGTTTTAATAAATCTAAGAAATTTTCTTGCCATAAGTGCATAGAATATATATCAAGTAAGAGTTCTGAACAAATTTGAACAGTGAAAATTCCTCAGTTTAGGCACACAAAACAGAAAACTAGAGAAAAGTCACTTCAGGCCTCAGCCTATTGACAATACCAAGGGGAGGTAATTTGGAAATGAAAATTACTATAAACAGCTACAAGTGGTGATTTTGACTGTTTTAATGATTGGAAATTGTACCAAAAGGAAAATTGTTCATGAGTTACAGGGATTAATAGAGAAATTACATGTTTTTCACCTAATGTTTACAATAACTGTTGTTATGATGTCTGACATGATGTCATCCATTCTGTGACGTCATCAACAGAGCATTGATGACGTCATAAAGCATCAATGACGTCATAATACACACCACAGTAACTAACCACCAAATACAATATTACCAACATCAGAAAATGGCCCGAAGAAAAAGCTGGCATTCTAAAAGAACGAGAAGGGAAGCGATAACCCTGATCAAGCCAAACAGAAGACGGGCCAGGGAGCTATCCATAGAGCATCCATCTCTACTACCTTGTTCAAATGATGATGTGGAAAGACAGCCAAGTCAGCCTGCAGCTACGGTGTCCAGGCCTTTCTTTGATCACATAGATGCCGTAGATACCGGTAATCAAGGTTCAACTGTGGTAGGCAAGCTTAGACCTCTGCAATATAAAGAGAATGGCTTTACACAGGGCATTGATAATATAAACAATACCAATAACAATGAAAACATAATAGTCTCACTACAGTCCCTATCCACACTATGCCAAGCATTTGCATCACACGCATGTGCTCAGCCCAAATTTGGTGTCCATATAGTGAAGAGATTTGGTCTCTGCCCTACAGTTAAAGGTCAGTGTGAACACTGCAAATTTGAAACTTCTTTGATTAAGATGTACACAGAAATAGTGTCGTCGGGCGGAAAGGGGCCAGCTGCGGGGGCAATAAACAAGAGTCTTGTGCTGGCTACCTTGAAATCCAAGGTGGGCCCGTCCGATGTGCATTTATTTTTGACGTGCATGAATATCAAACCAATGAGCCGGTCATACATACAGAGAACTTTTAGTAGACTTAGCACAAAAATGACCGAGCTTAACAAAGCTTCTATGCTTGAAAACCAGAGGTTTGTACGAGAGTGCCTAGAGTTGCTTGGTAAAATTGGTAAAAGGCCTGTTGTTGCCGTGGAAACTGATATGGCATATAACAACAGGCTCCAAGCTGGATTCGAGGCAGCCTCGCCTTCCTTTTCCCCACTTGTGGAACAGGAAACCAAATGCAAACTGACACTAGCTATGGAGACAGGAAACAAGTTATGCCTGAAACCAAGCTGTGATCACTCTGGTGCTCACTGTTCTAGGACTTATGGTGTAGACCAGACCATGTCCTCCGGTGAACGAGCGCTTACTCTGAAAAACCTGGAGAGTGTTCGAACTGCCAATATCGTCGGTGTCAAATCTCTGATGACTGACGGCAGCAGTCAGTACCCTAAATTGGTAAGAGATTATTGTAATACAACTGGTCTTAACATACAACATGAAACCTGTTTCCTTCATTTGTTGAGAAACTTGTACAAAAAGCTGAGAGCTTTAAAGCTTACCTCCATTGACCATAACTTTGATAAAGATGTGTTCATGGAGAAGCTTGCCTCATGTGTGCGCTGTCGCATTAGACTGGAACTAGCACGCATTCGACAAAGCTGTACTGGTGACCTGTTCATATCAAGATCCCAGACAGCTTTGCGAACTATTATGCCATGCTTAAGCGGTTTACACACCAACTGCCGTGCAAACTCTGTCGTCTGTGTGGCTCATCTTCCCTCGTACAACACACGACACTTGCCATATGGTCAGCATTTGGACCTAAACAGAGAAGATGAGCTTAAAGTACAAACAGTCATAAACAACAGCCTGTCTCTCGCAACACTCAAAAAGATACCAAACCTACAAACAACAAACAAAACAGAAAGTCTGAACCACCGTGCTTTCACATACGCACCAAAAAGCACCCTGTGGGGAAGAAATTTTGACGGGCTGTGTCACTCAGCAGTACACTCAGATAGTTTAGGGACAGGCCAATCAGCACTTATCCTGAGTAAGTCTATTGGCCTGAAATACCACCGACATGATCCCTTTTGGAAAGAAATGGCTAAAAGGGATCGCATCGATAGGTACCATGCTCTAAGAAAGCGCACTGCTCAGTACAAGTACATACGACACTTAGGTAAATTAAAGAAATGTAACCGTAAGATTCGAACACAATCACTATATGCACAGAGCACCCCCGAACAAGCTACCACACACAACTATGGTGTAAACTTAACAAATCACTGAACATAAACTTGAACAGAAAGAACACTAATATATGCAAAGAACTATGGTGTGTCAAATCAGTAAACTTGAACAATAACACAATCATGAACACGTTTACTCACCAATCTCTAAAACACACAGTTAGCAAACCCACGATGCCCTGTACAAGCCTTGTCTAAATTACATCGCTTCCTATCACTGTTGACCTTGCACGGTTCCAGGGACAAGTGCTGGATTTTAACACATAACCTGTTGTGACAAATATGTGACACGTGCAACTGAGGGGATAATGGCATACAATTATTTTGAAGGAAATACTGTAGACGGTGAACAGTGACGCGCCGCCTGTGATTTCGAAACATCAGCCGGATGACGCCATAACCGTCCTTATTTATTGTGCCCACCCAGGTTTTACAGCGATCACTGGAAACTGTAAAATTAGACAGTTTTTCAATAAACATCTGCTTTTCAGCAGCAGTAATCACAGAACTGAATATTACAGACATCGTGAATGTGTAACCACATGTAGCACAGACCTAGCAACAGAAAATCATACAAAAATGAATCAAATATCATGTACATGGAATTATCACCAGAAATCTTACCTTCACAACTGGTAACCATGGAAATAGTCCTTGAAATACAGGATAAATACAAGAAACCATTATGAGAAGACTGGTCTGTCCTAAACCTCTTAAAAAAAATCAACTGCCAACACTGAACCAATGAACTTACTAATGCACTGCAAGCTTCATGACCATGTAAACAAGAGATTTCCAACCGGATGTACAGAGTTAACCCCCCTTAATAATGCACTTTAACAATAAATGCTCATAATTCAGGCCTAAAACTACATGGTTTGTTTTGTTTTTAGTTTGAAATAGTAAATAATAGAATATGGGACTGTTAAATGTGCTATTAAGCACTGATTTCAAAGAAATTGGGTATTTTACAGCCTCAATAATACACCAC
This sequence comes from Argopecten irradians, assembly GCF_041381155.1. NCBI lineage: Eukaryota > Metazoa > Mollusca > Bivalvia > Pectinida > Pectinidae > Argopecten > Argopecten irradians. The sequence goes on along the minus strand of NW_027187505.1, from coordinate 105,422 downwards.
TTTGTTTGTTTTTTAATTCTATAAAAGTCATTTAAAGACATGTACAAGGTTATAACGAGCAAAACGGTACCTCATTATACTGTGTATCTCAAAAACTGACCAAGTTATGAAGGTTTCACTGAGCCATGTATTTCTTGGAAATATCACTGTGCAAGTAAACTGAATAAAGCAAATGTTGACACATTTTAAACTTCAATATCTATGTATAATACATAGCTATACACTCATGTTACCTCTACTTTAAAGGATTTGATAATGATTTACAATTCCCAACAGTTTTAAAGTAATTGGTACCACAATTCATCTAAAAATTCATGATTTATCACAAAATGAGCCTAAAATCTACATAAAATGGCCCCTTTTCACACTATTTAAAACCTGTTTTAATAAATCTAAGAAATTTTCTTGCCATAAGTGCATAGAATATATATCAAGTAAGAGTTCTGAACAAATTTGAACAGTGAAAATTCCTCAGTTTAGGCACACAAAACAGAAAACTAGAGAAAAGTCACTTCAGGCCTCAGCCTATTGACAATACCAAGGGGAGGTAATTTGGAAATGAAAATTACTATAAACAGCTACAAGTGGTGATTTTGACTGTTTTAATGATTGGAAATTGTACCAAAAGGAAAATTGTTCATGAGTTACAGGGATTAATAGAGAAATTACATGTTTTTCACCTAATGTTTACAATAACTGTTGTTATGATGTCTGACATGATGTCATCCATTCTGTGACGTCATCAACAGAGCATTGATGACGTCATAAAGCATCAATGACGTCATAATACACACCATACACACCACAGTAACTAACCACCAAATACAATATTACCAACATCAGAAAATGGCCCGAAGAAAAAGCTGGCATTCTAAAAGAACGAGAAGGGAAGCGATAACCCTGATCAAGCCAAACAGAAGACGGGCCAGGGAGCTATCCATAGAGCATCCATCTCTACTACCTTGTTCAAATGATGATGTGGAAAGACAGCCAAGTCAGCCTGCAGCTACGGTGTCCAGGCCTTTCTTTGATCACATAGATGCCGTAGATACCGGTAATCAAGGTTCAACTGTGGTAGGCAAGCTTAGACCTCTGCAATATAAAGAGAATGGCTTTACACAGGGCATTGATAATATAAACAATACCAATAACAATGAAAACATAATAGTCTCACTACAGTCCCTATCCACACTATGCCAAGCATTTGCATCACACGCATGTGCTCAGCCCAAATTTGGTGTCCATATAGTGAAGAGATTTGGTCTCTGCCCTACAGTTAAAGGTCAGTGTGAACACTGCAAATTTGAAACTTCTTTGATTAAGATGTACACAGAAATAGTGTCGTCGGGCGGAAAGGGGCCAGCTGCGGGGGCAATAAACAAGAGTCTTGTGCTGGCTACCTTGAAATCCAAGGTGGGCCCGTCCGATGTGCATTTATTTTTGACGTGCATGAATATCAAACCAATGAGCCGGTCATACATACAGAGAACTTTTAGTAGACTTAGCACAAAAATGACCGAGCTTAACAAAGCTTCTATGCTTGAAAACCAGAGGTTTGTACGAGAGTGCCTAGAGTTGCTTGGTAAAAGGCCTGTTGTTGCCGTGGAAACTGATATGGCATATAACAACAGGCTCCAAGCTGGATTCGAGGCAGCCTCGGCTTCCTTTTCCCCACTTGTGGAACAGGAAACCAAATGCAAACTGACACTAGCTATGGAGACAGGAAACAAGTTATGCCTGAAACCAAGCTGTGATCACTCTGGTGCTCACTGTTCTAGGACTTATGGTGTAGACCAGACCATGTCCTCCGGTGAACGAGCGCTTACTCTGAAAAACCTGGAGAGTGTTCGAACTGCCAATATCGTCGGTGTCAAATCTCTGATGACTGACGGCAGCAGTCAGTACCCTAAATTGGTAAGAGATTATTGTAATACAACTGGTCTTAACATACAACATGAAACCTGTTTCCTTCATTTGTTGAGAAACTTGTACAAAAAGCTGAGAGCTTTAAAGCTTACCTCCATTGACCATAACTTTGATAAAGATGTGTTCAGGAGAAGCTTGCCTCATGTGTGCGCTGTCGCATTAGACTGGAACTAGCACGCATTCGACAAAGCTGTACTGGTGACCTGTTCATATCAAGATCCCAGACAGCTTTGCGAACTATTATGCCATGCTTAAGCGGTTTACACACCAACTGCCGTGCAAACTCTGTCGTCTGTGTGGCTCATCTTCCCTCGTACAACACACGACACTTGCCATATGGTCAGCATTTGGACCTAAACAGAGAAGATGAGCTTAAAGTACAAACAGTCATAAACAACAGCCTGTCTCTCGCAACACTCAAAAAGATACCAAACCTACAAACAACAAACAAAACAGAAAGTCTGAACCACCGTGCTTTCACATACGCACCAAAAAGCACCCTGTGGGGAAGAAATTTTGACGGGCTGTGTCACTCAGCAGTACACTCAGATAGTTTTAGGGACAGGCCAATCAGCACTTATCCTGAGTAAGTCTATTGGCCTGAAATACCACCGACATGTCCCTTTTGGAAAGAAATGGCTAAAAGGGATCGCATCGATAGGTACCATGCTCTAAGAAAGCGCACTGCTCAGTACAAGTACATACGACACTTAGGTAAATGTGTTCGAATCTAACCGTAAGATTCGAACACAATCACTATATGCACAGAGCACCCCCGAACAAGCTACCACACACAACTATGGTGTAAACTTAACAAATCACTGAACATAAACTTGAACAGAAAGAACACTAATATATGCAAAGAACTATGGTGTGTCAAATCAGTAAACTTGAACAATAACACAATCATGAACACGTTTACTCACCAATCTCTAAAACACACAGTTAGCAAACCCACGATGCCCTGTACAAGCCTTGTCTAAATTACATCGCTTCCTATCACTGTTGACCTTGCACGGTTCCAGGGACAAGTGCTGGATTTTAACACATAACCTGTTGTGACAAATATGTGACACGTGCAACTGAGGGGATAATGGCATACAATTATTTTGAAGGAAATACTGTAGACGGTGAACAGTGACGCGCCGCCTGTGATTTCGAAACATCAGCCGGATGACGCCATAACCGTCCTTATTTATTGTGCCCACCCAGGTTTTACAGCGATCACTGGAAACTGTAAAATTAGACAGTTTTTCAATAAACATCTGCTTTTCAGCAGCAGTAATCACAGAACTGAATATTACAGACATCGTGAATGTGTAACCACATGTAGCACAGACCTAGCAACAGAAAATCATACAAAAATGAATCAAATATCATGTACATGGAATTATCACCAGAAATCTTACCTTCACAACTGGTAACCATGGAAATAGTCCTTGAAATACAGGATAAATACAAGAAACCATTATGAGAAGACTGGTCTGTCCTAAACCTCTTAAAAAAATCAACTGCCAACACTGAACCAATGAACTTACTAATGCACTGCAAGCTTCATGACCATGTAAACAAGAGATTTCCAACCGGATGTACAGAGTTAACCCCCCCCCCCCTTAATAATGCACTTTAACAATAAATGCTCATAATTCAGGCCTAAAACTACATGGTTTGTTTTGTTTTTAGTTTGAAATAGTAAATAATAGAATATGGGACTGTTAAATGTGCTATTAAGCACTGATTTCAAAGAAATTGGGTATTTTACAGCCTCAATAAGGTAGCAGTGTACAGTAAGATAGCAAGTTCCTGCAAAATAAGCCATGTGCCTTTGAATATGTGAACACAGTCAGAAAACCATGCATGCAATACATATTAAAGTATATATATTCATAATCTACAGAATATTTGCAATTATTTTCTAAAATTGGATCAAAGATAGCAGGATTTGACCTTGTGTTCAGGATATGTGAAAACCATGGTAACGACATCAAAAACCATGAAAAAATGCAAAAAATCACTGTTTTCAACCCAAAATTACACCCCTCCTACTAGAATTTTTTTTCTTGAATCCAGTTTTTAACTTGATACACACAATCTGGACGGCACAATAAGCCATATTTGGATATAGGTATATCATTAAACTTTTGAGCAATCTTACCTCGTGTCACAACTACCAATTTCTGCTGCTTAAATGACCCGTACTTCCTGTATAGCCTCATATTCGTATAAGCTCTGATCCCATAATCTCGAACCCATTTCTCACAGAGTTTTTAATAAAAATATAAAGTCTGTATACAACACTTCATGTTTAATATACCGTATATAGGATATATGTATTTTTATATTTTTTATGCATGCATTAATAAAGGGATTGTCTGTCTTATTAAAATATCACCCATGTCCACACCCTCTTACTGTACACTGCTACCTTATACACCACTTTGTTTGTTTTTTAATTCTATAAAAGTCATTTAAAGACATGTACAAGGTTATAACGAGCAAAACGGTACCTCATTATACTGTGTATCTCAAAAACTGACCAAGTTATGAAGGTTTCACTGAGCCATGTATTTCTTGGAAATATCACTGTGCAAGTAAACTGAATAAAGCAAATGTTGACACATTTTAAACTTCAATATCTATGTATAATACATAGCTATACACTCATGTTACCTCTACTTTAAAGGATTTGATAATGATTTACAATTCCCAACAGTTTTTAAAGTAATTGGTACCACAATTCATCTAAAAATTCATGATTTATCACAAAATGAGCCTAAAATCTACATAAAATGGCCCCTTTTCACACTATTTAAAACCTGTTTTAATAAATCTAAGAAATTTTCTTGCCATAAGTGCATAGAATATATATCAAGTAAGAGTTCTGAACAAATTTGAACAGTGAAAATTCCTCAGTTTAGGCACACAAAACAGAAAACTAGAGAAAAGTCACTTCAGGCCTCAGCCTATTGACAATACCAAGGGGAGGTAATTTGGAAATGAAAATTACTATAAACAGCTACAAGTGGTGATTTTGACTGTTTTAATGATTGGAAATTGTACCAAAAGGAAAATTGTTCATGAGTTACAGGGATTAATAGAGAAATTACATGTTTTTCACCTAATGTTTACAATAACTGTTGTTATGATGTCTGACATGATGTCATCCATTCTGTGACGTCATCAACAGAGCATTGATGACGTCATAAAGCATCAATGACGTCATAATACACACCATACACACCACAGTAACTAACCACCAAATACAATATTACCAACATCAAAAATGGCCCGAAGAAAAAGCTGGCATTCTAAAAGAACGAGAAGGGAAGCGATAACCCTGATCAAGCCAAACAGAAGACGGGCCAGGGAGCTATCCATAGAGCATCCATCTCTACTACCTTGTTCAAATGATGATGTGGAAAGACAGCCAAGTCAGCCTGCAGCTACGGTGTCCAGGCCTTTCTTTGATCACATAGATGCCGTAGATACCGGTAATTAAGGTTCAACTGTGGTAGGCAAGCTTAGACCTCTGCAATATAAAGAGAATGGCTTTACACAGGGCATTGATAATATAAACAATACCAATAACAATGAAAACATAATAGTCTCACTACAGTCCCTATCCACACTATGCCAAGCATTTGCATCACACGCATGTGCTCAGCCCCAAATTTGGTGTCCATATAGTGAAGAGATTTGGTCTCTGCCCTACAGTTAAAGGTCAGTGTGAACACTGCAAATTTGAAACTTCTTTGATTAAGATGTACACAGAAATAGTGTCGTCGGGCGGAAAGGGGCCAGCTGCGGGGGCAATAAACAAGAGTCTTGTGCTGGCTACCTTGAAATCCAAGGTGGGCCCGTCCGATGTGCATTTATTTTTGACGTGCATGAATATCAAACCAATGAGCCGGTCATACATACAGAGAACTTTTAGTAGACTTAGCACAAAAATGACCGAGCTTAACAAAGCTTCTATGCTTGAAAACCAGAGGTTTGTACGAGAGTGCCTAGAGTTGCTTGGTAAAAGGCCTGTTGTTGCCGTGGAAACTGATATGACATATAACAACAGGCTCCAAGCTGGATTCGAGGCAGCCTCGGCTTCCTTTTTCCCACTTGTGGAACAGGAAACCAAATGCAAACTGACACTAGCTATGGAGACAGGAAACAAGTTATGCCTGAAACCAAGCTGTGATCACTCTGGTGCTCACTGTTCTAGGACTTATGGTGTAGACCAGACCATGTCCTCCGGTGAACGAGCGCTTACTCTGAAAAACCTGGAGAGTGTTCGAACTGCCAATATCGTCGGTGTCAAATCTCTGATGACTGACGGCAGCAGTCAGTACCCTAAATTGGTAAGAGATTATTGTAATACAACTGGTCTTAACATACAACATGAAACCTGTTTCCTTCATTTGTTGAGAAACTTGTACAAAAAGCTGAGAGCTTTAAAGCTTACCTCCATTGACCATAACTTTGATAAAGATGTGTTCATGGAGAAGCTTGCCTCATGTGTGCGCTGTCGCATTAGACTGGAACTAGCACGCATTCGACAAAGCTGTACTGGTGACCTGTTCATATCAAGATCCCAGACAGCTTTGCGAACTATTATGCCATGCTTAAGCGGTTTACACACCAACTGCCGTGCAAACTCTGTCGTCTGTGTGGCTCATCTTCCCTCGTACAACACACGACACTTGCCATATGGTCAGCATTTGGACCTAAACAGAGAAGATGAGCTTAAAGTACAAACAGTCATAAACAACAGCCTGTCTCTCGCAACACTCAAAAAGATACCAAACCTACAAACAACAAACAAAACAGAAAGTCTGAACCACCGTGCTTTCACATACGCACCAAAAAGCACCCTGTGGGGAAGAAATTTTGACGGGCTGTGTCACTCAGCAGTACACTCAGATAGTTTAGGGACAGGCCAATCAGCACTTATCCTGAGTAAGTCTATTGGCCTGAAATACCACCGACATGATCCCTTTTGGAAAAGAAATGGCTAAAAGGGATCGCATCGATAGGTACCATGCTCTAAGAAAGCGCACTGCTCAGTACAAGTACATACGACACTTAGGTAAATTAAAGAAATGTAACCGTAAGATTCGAACACAATCACTATATGCACAGAGCACCCCCGAACAAGCTACCACACACAACTATGGTGTAAACTTAACAAATCACTGAACATAAACTTGAACAGAAAGAACACTAATATATGCAAAGAACTATGGTGTGTCAAATCAGTAAACTTGAACAATAACACAATCATGAACACGTTTACTCACCAATCTCTAAAACACACAGTTAGCAAACCCACGATGCCCTGTACAAGCCTTGTCTAAATTACATCGCTTCCTATCACTGTTGACCTTGCACGGTTCCAGGGACAAGTGCTGGATTTTAACACATAACCTGTTGTGACAAATATGTGACACGTGCAACTGAGGGGATAATGGCATACAATTATTTTGAAGGAAATACTGTAGACGGTGAACAGTGACGCGCCGCCTGTGATTTCGAAACATCAGCCGGATGACGCCATAACCGTCCTTATTTATTGTGCCCACCCAGGTTTTACAGCGATCACTGGAAACTGTAAAATTAGACAGTTTTTCAATAAACATCTGCTTTTCAGCAGCAGTAATCACAGAACTGAATATTACAGACATCGTGAATGTGTAACCACATGTAGCACAGACCTAGCAACAGAAAATCATACAAAAATGAATCAAATATCATGTACATGGAATTATCACCAGAAATCTTACCTTCACAACTGGTAACCATGGAAATAGTCCTTGAAATACAGGATAAATACAAGAAACCATTATGAGAAGACTGGTCTGTCCTAAACCTCTTAAAAAAATCAACTGCCAACACTGAACCAATGAACTTACTAATGCACTGCAAGCTTCATGACCATGTAAAACAAGAGATTTCCAACCGGATGTACAGAGTTAACCCCCCCTTAATAATGCACTTTAACAATAAATGCTCATAATTCAGGCCTAAAACTACATGGTTTGTTTTGTTTTTAGTTTGAAATAGTAAATAATAGAATATGGGACTGTTAAATGTGCTATTAAGCACTGATTTCAAAGAAATTGGGTATTTTACAGCCTCAATAAGGTAGCAGTGTACAGTAAGATAGCAAGTTCCTGCAAAATAAGCCATGTGCCTTTGAATATGTGAACACAGTCAGAAAACCATGCATGCAATACATATTAAAGTATATATATTCATAATCTACAGAATATTTGCAATTATTTTCTAAAATTGGATCAAAGATAAGCAGGATTTGACCTTGTGTTCAGGATATGTGAAAACCATGGTAACGACATCAAAAACCATGAAAAAAATGCAAAAAATCACTGTTTTTTCAACCCAAAATTACACCCCTCCTACTAGAATTTTTTTTCTTTGAATCCAGTTTAAACTTGATACACACTATCTGGACGGCACAATAAGCCATATTTGGATATAGGTATATCATTAAACTTTTGAGCAATCTTACCTCGTGTCACAACTACCAATTTCTGCTGCTTAAATGACCCGTACTTCCTGTATAGCCTCATATTCGTATAAGCTCTGATCCCATAATCTCGGAACCCATTTCTCACAGAGTTTTTAATAAAAATATAAAGTCTGTATACAACACTTCATGTTTAATATACCGTATATAGGATATATGTATTTTTATATTTTTATGCATGCATTAATAAAGGGATTGTCTGTCTTATTAAAATATCACCCATGTCCACACCCTCTTACTGTACACTGCTACCTTATACACCACTTTGTTTGTTTTTTAATTCTATAAAAGTCATTTAAAGACATGTACAAGGTTATAACGAGCAAAAACGGTACCTCATTATACTGTGTATCTCAAAAACTGACCAAGTTATGAAGGTTTCACTGAGCCATGTATTTCTTGGAAATATCACTGTGCAAGTAAACTGAATAAAGCAAATGTTGACACATTTTAAACTTCAATATCTATGTATAATACATAGCTATACACTCATGTTACCTCTACTTTAAAGGATTTGATAATGATTTACAATTCCCAACAGTTTTTAAAGTAATTGGTACCACAATTCATCTAAAAATTCATGATTTATCACAAAATGAGCCTAAAATCTACATAAAATGGCCCCTTTTCACACTATTTAAAACCTGTTTTAATAAATCTAAGAAATTTTCATGCCATAAGTGCATAGAATATATATCAAGTAAGAGTTCTGAACAAATTTGAACAGTGAAAATTCCTCAGTTTAGGCACACAAAACAGAAAACTAGAGAAAAGTCACTTCAGGCCTCAGCCTATTGACAATACCAAGGGGAGGTAATTTGGAAATGAAAATTACTATAAACAGCTACAAGTGGTGATTTTGACTGTTTTAATGATTGGAAATTGTACCAAAAGGAAAATTGTTCATGAGTTACAGGGATTAATAGAGAAATTACATGTTTTTCACCTAATGTTTACAATAACTGTTGTTATGATGTCTGACATGATGTCATCCATTCTGTGACGTCATCAACAGAGCATTGATGACGTCATAAAGCATCAATGACGTCATAATACACACCACAGTAACTAACCACCAAATACAATATTACCAACATCAGAAAATGGCCCGAAGAAAAAGCTGGCATTCTAAAAGAACGAGAAGGGAAGCGATAACCCTGATCAAGCCAAACAGAAGACGGGCCAGGGAGCTATCCATAGAGCATCCATCTCTACTACCTTGTTCAAATGATGATGTGGAAAGACAGCCAAGTCAGCCTGCAGCTACGGTGTCCAGGCCTTTCTTTGATCACATAGATGCCGTAGATACCGGTAATCAAGGTTCAACTGTGGTAGGCAAGCTTAGACCTCTGCAATATAAAGAGAATGGCTTTACACAGGGCATTGATAATATAAAAATACCAATAACAATGAAAACATAATAGTCTCACTACAGTCCCTATCCACACTATGCCAAGCATTTGCATCACACGCATGTGCTCACCCAAATTTGGTGTCCATATAGTGAAGAGATTTGGTCTCTGCCCTACAGTTAAAGGTCAGTGTGAACACTGCAAATTTGAAACTTCTTTGATTAAGATGTACACAGAAATAGTGTCGTCGGGCGGAAAGGGGCCAGCTGCGGGGGCAATAAACAAGAGTCTTGTGCTGGCTACCTTGAAATCCAAGGTGGGCCCGTCCGATGTGCATTTATTTTTGACGTGCATGAATATCAAACCAATGAGCCGGTCATACATACAGAGAACTTTTAGTAGACTTAGCACAAAAATGACCGAGCTTAACAAAGCTTCTATGCTTGAAAACCAGAGGTTTGTACGAGAGTGCCTAGAGTTGCTTGGTAAAAGGCCTGTTGTTGCCGTGGAAACTGATATGGCATATAACAACAGGCTCCAAGCTGGATTCGAGGCAGCCTCGGCTTCCTTTTCCCCACTTGTGGAACAGGAAACCAAATGCAAACTGACACTAGCTATGGAGACAGGAAACAAGTTATGCCTGAAACCAAGCTGTGATCACTCTGGTGCTCACTGTTCTAGGACTTATGGTGTAGACCAGACCATGTCCTCCGGTGAACGAGCGCTTACTCTGAAAAACCTGGAGAGTGTTCGAACTGCCAATATCGTCGGTGTCAAATCTCTGATGACTGACGGCAGCAGTCAGTACCCTAAATTGGTAAGAGATTATTGTAATACAACTGGTCTTAACATACAACATGAAACCTGTTTCCTTCATTTGTTGAGAAACTTGTACAAAAAGCTGAGAGCTTTAAAGCTTACCTCCATTGACCATAACTTTGATAAAGATGTGTTCATGGAGAAGCTTGCCTCATGTGTGCGCTGTCGCATTAGACTGGAACTAGCACGCATTCGACAAAGCTGTACTGGTGACCTGTTCATATCAAGATCCCAGACAGCTTTGCGAACTATTATGCCATGCTTAAGCGGTTTACACACCAACTGCCGTGCAAACTCTGTCGTCTGTGTGGCTCATCTTCCCTCGTACAACACACGACACTTGCCATATGGTCAGCATTTGGACCTAAACAGAGAAGATGAGCTTAAAGTACAAACAGTCATAAACAACAGCCTGTCTCTCGCAACACTCAAAAAGATACCAAACCTACAAACAACAAACAAAACAGAAAGTCTGAACCACCGTGCTTTCACATACGCACCAAAAAGCACCCTGTGGGGAAGAAATTTTGACGGGCTGTGTCACTCAGCAGTACACTCAGATAGTTTAGGGACAGGCCAATCAGCACTTATCCTGAGTAAGTCTATTGGCCTGAAATACCACCGACATGATCCCTTTTGGAAAGAAATGGCTAAAAGGGATCGCATCGATAGGTACCATGCTCTAAGAAAGCGCACTGCTCAGTACAAGTACATACGACACTTAGGTAAATTAAAGAAATGTAACCGTAAGATTCGAACACAATCACTATATGCACAGAGCACCCCCGAACAAGCTACCACACACAACTATGGTGTAAACTTAACAAATCACTGAACATAAACTTGAACAGAAAGAACACTAATATATGCAAAGAACTATGGTGTGTCAAATCAGTAAACTTGAACAATAACACAATCATGAACACGTTTACTCACCAATCTCTAAAACACACAGTTAGCAAACCCACGATGCCCTGTACAAGCCTTGTCTAAATTACATCGTCTTCCTATCACTGTTGACCTTGCACGGTTCCAGGGACAAGTGCTGGATTTTAACACATAACCTGTTGTGACAAATATGTGAACACGTGCAACTGAGGGGATAATGGCATACAATTATTTTGAAGGAAATACTGTAGACGGTGAACAGTGACGCGCCGCCTGTGATTTCGAAACATCAGCCGGATGACGCCATAACCGTCCTTATTTATTGTGCCCACCCAGGTTTTACAGCGATCACTGGAAACTGTAAAATTAGACAGTTTTTCAATAAACATCTGCTTTTCAGCAGCAGTAATCACAGAACTGAATATTACAGACATCGTGAATGTGTAACCACATGTAGCACAGACCTAGCAACAGAAAATCATACAAAAATGAATCAAATATCATGTACATGGAATTATCACCAGAAATCTTACCTTCACAACTGGTAACCATGGAAATAGTCCTTGAAATACAGGATAAATACAAGAAACCATTATGAGAAGACTGGTCTGTCCTAAACCTCTTAAAAAAAATCAACTGCCAACACTGAACCAATGAACTTACTAATGCACTGCAAGCTTCATGACCATGTAAACAAGAGATTTCCAACCGGATGTACAGAGTTAACCCCCCCCTTAATAATGCACTTTAACAATAAATGCTCATAATTCAGGCCTAAAACTACATGGTTTGTTTTGTTTTTAGTTTGAAATAGTAAATAATAGAATATGGGACTGTTAAATGTGCTATTAAGCACTGATTTCAAAGAAATTGGGTATTTTACAGCCTCAATAAGGTAGCAGTGTACAGTAAGATAGCAAGTTCCTGCAAAAAAAGCCATGTGCCTTTGAATATGTGAACACAGTCAGAAAACCATGCATGCAATACATATTAAAGTATATATATTTCATAATCTACAGAATATTTGCAATTATTTTCTAAAATTGGATCAAAGATAGCAGGATTTGACCTTGTGTTCAGGATATGTGAAAACCATGGTAACGACATCAAAAACCATGAAAAAATGCAAAAAATCACTGTTTTCAACCCAAAATTACACCCCTCCTACTAGAATTTTTTTTCTTGAATCCAGTTTAAACTTGATACACACTATCTGGACGGCACAATAAGCCATATTTGGATATAGGTATATCATTAAACTTTTGAGCAATCTTACCTCGTGTCACAACTACCAATTTCTGCTGCTTAAATGACCCGTACTTCCTGTATAGCCTCATATTCGTATAAGCTCTGATCCCATAATCTCGAACCCATTTCTCACAGAGTTTTTAATAAAAATATAAAGTCTGTATACAACACTTCATGTTTAATATACCGTATATAGGATATATGTATTTTTATATTTTTTATGCATGCATTAATAAAGGGATTGTCTGTCTTATTAAAATATCACCCATGTCCACACCCTCTTACTGTACACTGCTACCTTATACACCACTTTGTTTGTTTTTTAATTCTATAAAAGTCATTTAAAGACATGTACAAGGTTATAACGAGCAAAACGGTACCTCATTATACTGTGTATCTCAAAAACTGACCAAGTTATGAAGGTTTCACTGAGCCATGTATTTCTTGGAAATATCACTGTGCAAGTAAACTGAATAAAGCAAATGTTGACACATTTTAAACTTCAATATCTATGTATAATACATAGCTATACACTCATGTTACCTCTACTTTAAAGGATTTGATAATGATTTACAATTCCCAACAGTTTTTAAAGTAATTGGTACCACAATTCATCTAAAAATTCATGATTTATCACAAAATGAGCCTAAAATCTACATAAAATGGCCCCTTTTCACACTATTTAAAACCTGTTTTAATAAATCTAAGAAATTTTCATGCCATAAGTGCATAGAATATATATCAAGTAAGAGTTCTGAACAAATTTGAACAGTGAAAATTCCTCAGTTTAGGCACACAAAACAGAAAACTAGAGAAAAGTCACTTCAGGCCTCAGCCTATTGACAATACCAAGGGGAGGTAATTTGGAAATGAAAATTACTATAAACAGCTACAAGTGGTGATTTTGACTGTTTTAATGATTGGAAATTGTACCAAAAGGAAAATTGTTCATGAGTTACAGGGATTAATAGAGAAATTACATGTTTTTCACCTAATGTTTACAATAACTGTTGTTATGATGTCTGACATGATGTCATCCATTCTGTGACGTCATCAACAGAGCATTGATGACGTCATAAAGCATCAATGACGTCATAATACACACCACAGTAACTAACCACCAAATACAATATTACCAACATCAGAAAATGGCCCGAAGAAAAAGCTGGCATTCTAAAAGAACGAGAAGGGAAGCGATAACCCTGATCAAGCCAAACAGAAGACGGGCCAGGGAGCTATCCATAGAGCATCCATCTCTACTACCTTGTTCAAATGATGATGTGGAAAGACAGCCAAGTCAGCCTGCAGCTACGGTGTCCAGGCCTTTCTTTGATCACATAGATGCCGTAGATACCGGTAATCAAGGTTCAACTGTGGTAGGCAAGCTTAGACCTCTGCAATATAAAGAGAATGGCTTTACACAGGGCATTGATAATATAAACAATACCAATAACAATGAAAACATAATAGTCTCACTACAGTCCCTATCCACACTATGCCAAGCATTTGCATCACACGCATGTGCTCAGCCCAAATTTGGTGTCCATATAGTGAAGAGATTTGGTCTCTGCCCTACAGTTAAAGGTCAGTGTGAACACTGCAAATTTGAAACTTCTTTGATTAAGATGTACACAGAAATAGTGTCGTCGGGCGGAAAGGGGCCAGCTGCGGGGGCAATAAACAAGAGTCTTGTGCTGGCTACCTTGAAATCCAAGGTGGGCCCGTCCGATGTGCATTTATTTTTGACGTGCATGAATATCAAACCAATGAGCCGGTCATACATACAGAGAACTTTTAGTAGACTTAGCACAAAAATGACCGAGCTTAACAAAGCTTCTATGCTTGAAAACCAGAGGTTTGTACGAGAGTGCCTAGAGTTGCTTGGTAAAAGGCCTGTTGTTGCCGTGGAAACTGATATGGCATATAACAACAGGCTCCAAGCTGGATTCGAGGCAGCCTCGGCTTCCTTTTCCCCACTTGTGGAACAGGAAACCAAATGCAAACTGACACTAGCTATGGAGACAGGAAACAAGTTATGCCTGAAACCAAGCTGTGATCACTCTGGTGCTCACTGTTCTAGGACTTATGGTGTAGACCAGACCATGTCCTCCGGTGAACGAGCGCTTACTCTGAAAAACCTGGAGAGTGTTCGAACTGCCAATATCGTCGGTGTCAAATCTCTGATGACTGACGGCAGCAGTCAGTACCCTAAATTGGTAAGAGATTATTGTAATACAACTGGTCTTAACATACAACATGAAACCTGTTTCCTTCATTTGTTGAGAAACTTGTACAAAAAGCTGAGAGCTTTAAAGCTTACCTCCATTGACCATAACTTTGATAAAGATGTGTTCATGGAGAAGCTTGCCTCATGTGTGCGCTGTCGCATTAGACTGGAACTAGCACGCATTCGACAAAGCTGTACTGGTGACCTGTTCATATCAAGATCCCAGACAGCTTTGCGAACTATTATGCCATGCTTAAGCGGTTTACACACCAACTGCCGTGCAAACTCTGTCGTCTGTGTGGCTCATCTTCCCTCGTACAACACACGACACTTGCCATATGGTCAGCATTTGGACCTAAACAGAGAAGATGAGCTTAAAGTACAAACAGTCATAAACAACAGCCTGTCTCTCGCAACACTCAAAAAGATACCAAACCTACAAACAACAAACAAAACAGAAAGTCTGAACCACCGTGCTTTCACATACGCACCAAAAAGCACCCTGTGGGGAAGAAATTTTGACGGGCTGTGTCACTCAGCAGTACACTCAGATAGTTTAGGGACAGGCCAATCAGCACTTATCCTGAGTAAGTCTATTGGCCTGAAATACCACCGACATGATCCCTTTTGGAAATAAATGGCTAAAAGGGATCGCATCGATAGGTACCATGCTCTAAGAAAGCGCACTGCTCAGTACAAGTACATACGACACTTAGGTAAATTAAAGAAATGTAACCGTAAGATTCGAACACAATCACTATATGCACAGAGCACCCCCGAACAAGCTACCACACACAACTATGGTGTAAACTTAACAAATCACTGAACATAAACTTGAACAGAAAGAACACTAATATATGCAAAGAACTATGGTGTGTCAAATCAGTAAACTTGAACAATAACACAATCATGAACACGTTTACTCACCAATCTCTAAAACACACAGTTAGCAAACCCACGATGCCCTGTACAAGCCTTGTCTAAATTACATCGCTTCCTATCACTGTTGACCTTGCACGGTTCCAGGGACAAGTGCTGGATTTTAACACATAACCTGTTGTGACAAATATGTGACACGTGCAACTGAGGGGATAATGGCATACAATTATTTTGAAGGAAATACTGTAGACGGTGAACAGTGACGCGCCGCCTGTGATTTCGAAACATCAGCCGGATGACGCCATAACCGTCCTTATTTATTGTGCCCACCCAGGTTTTACAGCGATCACTGGAAACTGTAAAATTAGACAGTTTTTCAATAAACATCTGCTTTTCAGCAGCAGTAATCACAGAACTGAATATTACAGACATCGTGAATGTGAACCACATGTAGCACAGACCTAGCAACAGAAAATCATACAAAAAATGAATCAAATATCATGTACATGGAATTATCACCAGAAATCTTACCTTCACAACTGGTAACCATGGAAATAGTCCTTGAAATACAGGATAAATACAAGAAACCATTATGAGAAGACTGGTCTGTCCTAAACCTCTTAAAAAAATCAACTGCCAACACTGAACCAATGAACTTACTAATGCACTGCAAGCTTCATGACCATGTAAACAAGAGATTTCCAACCGGATGTACAGAGTTAACCCCCCTTAATAATGCACTTTAACAATAAATGCTCATAATTCAGGCCTAAAACTACATGGTTTGTTTTGTTTTTAGTTTGAAATAGTAAATAATAGAATATGGGACTGTTAAATGTGCTATTAAGCACTGATTTCAAAGAAATTGGGTATTTTACAGCCTCAATAAGGTAGCAGTGTACAGTAAGATAGCAAGTTCCTGCAAAATAAGCCATGTGCCTTTGAATATGTGAACACAGTCAGAAAACCATGCATGCAATACATATTAAAGTATATATATTCATAATCTACAGAATATTTGCAATTATTTTCTAAAATTGGATCAAAGATAGCAGGATTTGACCTTGTGTTCAGGATATGTGAAAACCATGGTAACGACATCAAAAACCATGAAAAAATGCAAAAAATCACTGTTTTCAACCCAAAATTACACCCCTCCTACTAGAATTTTTTTTCTTGAATCCAGTTTAAACTTGATACACACAATCTGGACGGCACAATAAGCCATATTTGGATATAGGTATATCATTAAACTTTTGAGCAATCTTACCTCGTGTCACAACTACCAATTTCTGCTGCTTAAATGACCCGTACTTCCTGTATAGCCTCATATTCGTATAAGCTCTGATCCCATAATCTCGAACCCATTTCTCACAGAGTTTTTAATAAAAATATAAAGTCTGTATACAACACTTCATGTTTAATATACCGTATATAGGATATATGTATTTTTTATATTTTTTATGCATGCATTAATAAAGGGATTGTCTGTCTTATTAAAATATCACCCATGTCCACACCCTCTTGCTGTACACTGCTACCTTATACACCACTTTGTTTGTTTTTTAATTCTATAAAAGTCATTTAAAGACATGTACAAGGTTATAACGAGCAAAACGGTACCTCATTATACTGTGTATCTCAAAAACTGACCAAGTTATGAAGGTTTCACTGAGCCATGTATTTCTTGGAAATATCACTGTGCAAGTAAACTGAATAAAGCAAATGTTGACACATTTTAAACTTCAATATCTATGTATAATGCATAGCTATACACTCATGTTACCTCTACTTCTCATGTTACCTCTACTTTAAAGGATTTGATAATGATTTACAATTCCCAACAGTTTTTAAAGTAATTGGTACCACAATTCATCTAAAAATTCATGATTTATCACAAAATGAGCCTAAAATCTACATAAAATGGCCCCTTTTCACACTATTTAAAACCTGTTTTAATAAATCTAAGAAATTTTCATGCCATAAGTGCATAGAATATATATACAAGTAAGAGTTCTGAACAAATTTGAACAGTGAAAATTCCTCAGTTTAGGCACACAAAACAGAAAACTAGAGAAAAGTCACTTCAGGCCTCAGCCTATTGACAATACCAAGGGGAGGTAATTTGGAAAGAAAATTACTATAAACAGCTACAAGTGGTGATTTTGACTGTTTTAATGATTGGAAATTGTACCAAAAGGAAAATTGTTCATGAGTTACAGGGATTAATAGAGAAATTACATGTTTTTCACCTAATGTTTACAATAACTGTTGTTATGATGTCTGACATGATGTCATCCATTCTGTGACGTCATCAACAGAGCATTGATGACGTCATCAACAGAGCATCAATGACGTCATAATACACACCACAGTAACTAACCACCAAATACAATATTACCAACATCAGAAAATGGCCCGAAGAAAAAGCTGGCATTCTAAAAGAACGAGAAGGGAAGCGATAACCCTGATCAAGCCAAACAGAAGACGGGCCAGGGAGCTATCCATAGAGCATCCATCTCTACTACCTTGTTCAAATGATGATGTGGAAAGACAGCCAAGTCAGCCTGCAGCTACGGTGTCCAGGCCTTTCTTTGATCACATAGATGCCGTAGATACCGGTAATCAAGGTTCAACTGTGGTAGGCAAGCTTAGACCTCTGCAATATAAAGAGAATGGCTTTACACAGGGCATTGATAATATAAACAATACCAATAACAATGAAAACATAATAGTCTCACTACAGTCCCTATCCACACTATGCCAAGCATTTGCATCACACGCATGTGCTCAGCCCAAATTTGGTGTCCATATAGTGAAGAGATTTGGTCTCTGCCCTACAGTTAAAGGTCAGTGTGAACACTGCAAATTTGAAACTTCTTTGATTAAGATGTACACAGAAATAGTGTCGTCGGGCGAAAAAGGGGCCAGCTGCGGGGGCAATAAACAAGAGTCTTGTGCTGGCTACCTTGAAATCCAAGGTGGGCCCGTCCGATGTGCATTTATTTTTGACGTGCATGAATATCAAACCAATGAGCCGGTCATACATACAGAGAACTTTTAGTAGACTTAGCACAAAAATGACCGAGCTTAACAAAGCTTCTATGCTTGAAAACCAGAGGTTTGTACGAGAGTGCCTAGAGTTGCTTGGTAAAAGGCCTGTTGTTGCCGTGGAAACTGATATGGCATATAACAACAGGCTCCAAGCTGGATTCGAGGCAGCCTCGGCTTCCTTTTCCCCACTTGTGGAACAGGAAACCAAATGCAAACTGACACTAGCTATGGAGACAGGAAACAAGTTATGCCTGAAACCAAGCTGTGATCACTCTGGTGCTCACTGTTCTAGGACTTATGGTGTAGACCAGACCATGTCCTCCGGTGAACGAGCGCTTACTCTGAAAAACCTGGAGAGTGTTCGAACTGCCAATATCGTCGGTGTCAAATCTCTGATGACTGACGGCAGCAGTCAGTACCCTAAATTGGTAAGAGATTATTGTAATACAACTGGTCTTAACATACAACATGAAACCTGTTTCCTTCATTTGTTGAGAAACTTGTACAAAAAGCTGAGAGCTTTAAAGCTTACCTCCATTGACCATAACTTTGATAAAGATGTGTTCATGGAGAAGCTTGCCTCATGTGTGCGCTGTCGCATTAGACTGGAACTAGCACGCATTCGACAAAGCTGTACTGGTGACCTGTTCATATCAAGATCCCAGACAGCTTTGCGAACTATTATGCCATGCTTAAGCGGTTTACACACCAACTGCCGTGCAAACTCTGTCGTCTGTGTGGCTCATCTTCCCTCGTACAACACACGACACTTGCCATATGGTCAGCATTTGGACCTAAACAGAGAAGATGAGCTTAAAGTACAAACAGTCATAAACAACAGCCTGTCTCTCGCAACACTCAAAAAGATACCAAACCTACAAACAACAAACAAAACAGAAAGTCTGAACCACCGTGCTTTCACATACGCACCAAAAAGCACCCTGTGGGGAAGAAATTTTGACGGGCTGTGTCACTCAGCAGTACACTCAGATAGTTTAGGGACAGGCCAATCAGCACTTATCCTGAGTAAGTCTATTGGCCTGAAATACCACCGACATGATCCCTTTTGGAAATAAATGGCTAAAAGGGATCGCATCGATAGGTACCATGCTCTAAGAAAGCGCACTGCTCAGTACAAGTACATACGACACTTAGGTAAATTAAAGAAATGTAACCGTAAGATTCGAACACAATCACTATATGCACAGAGCACCCCCGAACAAGCTACCACACACAACTATGGTGTAAACTTAACAAATCACTGAACATAAACTTGAACAGAAAGAACACTAATATATGCAAAGAACTATGGTGTGTCAAATCAGTAAACTTGAACAATAACACAATCATGAACACGTTTACTCACCAATCTCTAAAACACACAGTTAGCAAACCCACGATGCCCTGTACAAGCCTTGTCTAAATTACATCGCTTCCTATCACTGTTGACCTTGCACGGTTCCAGGGACAAGTGCTGGATTTTAACACATAACCTGTTGTGACAAATATGTGACACGTGCAACTGAGGGGATAATGGCATACAATTATTTTGAAGGAAATACTGTAGACGGTGAACAGTGACGCGCCGCCTGTGATTTCGAAACATCAGCCGGATGACGCCATAACCGTCCTTATTTATTGTGCCCACCCAGGTTTTACAGCGATCACTGGAAACTGTAAAATTAGACAGTTTTTCAATAAACATCTGCTTTTCAGCAGCAGTAATCACAGAACTGAATATTACAGACATCGTGAATGTGTAACCACATGTAGCACAGACCTAGCAACAGAAAATCATACAAAAATGAATCAAATATCATGTACATGGAATTATCACCAGAAATCTTACCTTCACAACTGGTAACCATGGAAATAGTCCTTGAAATACAGGATAAATACAAGAAACCATTATGAGAAGACTGGTCTGTCCTAAACCTCTTAAAAAAATCAACTGCCAACACTGAACCAATGAACTTACTAATGCACTGCAAGCTTCATGACCATGTAAACAAGAGATTTCCAACCGGATGTACAGAGTTAACCCCCCCTTAATAATGCACTTTAACAATAAATGCTCATAATTCAGGCCTAAAACTACATGGTTTGTTTTGTTTTTAGTTTGAAATAGTAAATAATAGAATATGGGACTGTTAAATGTGCTATTAAGCACTGATTTCAAAGAAATTGGGTATTTTACAGCCTCAATAAGGTAGCAGTGTACAGTAAGATAACAAGTTCCTGCAAAATAAGCCATGTGCCTTTGAATATGTGAACACAGTCAGAAAACCATGCATGCAATACATATTAAAGTATATATATTCATAATCTACAGAATATTTGCAATTATTTTCTAAAATTGGATCAAAGATAGCAGGATTTGACCTTGTGTTCAGGATATGTGAAAACCATGGTAACGACATCAAAAACCATGAAAAAATGCAAAAAATCACTGTTTTCAACCCAAAATTACACCCCTCCTACTAGAATTTTTTTTTCTTGAATCCAGTTTAAACTTGATACACACAATCTGGACGGCACAATAAGCCATATTTGGATATAGGTATATCATTAAACTTTTGAGCAATCTTACCTCGTGTCACAACTACCAATTTCTGCTGCTTAAATGACCCGTACTTCCTGTATAGCCTCATATTCGTATAAGCTCTGATCCCATAATCTCGAACCCATTTCTCACAGAGTTTTTAATAAAAATATAAAGTCTGTATACAACACTTCATGTTTAATATACCGTATATAGGATATATGTATTTTTATATTTTTTATGCATGCATTAATAAAGGGATTGTCTGTCTTATTAAAATATCACCCATGTCCACACCCTCTTACTGTACACTGCTACCTTATACACCACTTTGTTTGTTTTTTAATTCTATAAAAGTCATTTAAAGACATGTACAAGGTTATAACGAGCAAAACGGTACCTCATTATACTGTGTATCTCAAAAACTGACCAAGTTATGAAGGTTTCACTGAGCCATGTATTTCTTGGAAATATCACTGTGCAAGTAAACTGAATAAAGCAAATGTTGACACATTTTAAACTTCAATATCTATGTATAATACATAGCTATACACTCATGTTACCTCTACTTTAAAGGATTTGATAATGATTTACAATTCCCAACAGTTTTTAAAGTAATTGGTACCACAATTCATCTAAAAATTCATGATTTATCACAAAATGAGCCTAAAATCTACATAAAATGGCCCCTTTTCACACTATTTAAAACCTGTTTTAATAAATCTAAGAAATTTTCTTGCCATAAGTGCATAGAATATATATCAAGTAAGAGTTCTGAACAAATTTGAACAGTGAAAAATTCCTCAGTTTAGGCACACAAAACAGAAAACTAGAGAAAAGTCACTTCAGGCCTCAGCCTATTGACAATACCAAGGGGAGGTAATTTGGAAATGAAAATTACTATAAACAGCTACAAGTGGTGATTTTGACTGTTTTAATGATTGGAAATTGTACCAAAAGGAAAATTGTTCATGAGTTACAGGGATTAATAGAGAAATTACATGTTTTTCACCTAATGTTTACAATAACTGTTGTTATGATGTCTGACATGATGTCATCCATTCTGTGACGTCATCAACAGAGCATTGATGACGTCATAAAGCATCAATGACGTCATAATACACACCACAGTAACTAACCACCAAATACAATATTACCAACATCAGAAAATGGCCCGAAGAAAAAGCTGGCATTCTAAAAGAACGAGAAGGGAAGCGATAACCCTGATCAAGCCAAACAGAAGACGGGCCAGGGAGCTATCCATAGAGCATCCATCTCTACTACCTTGTTCAAATGATGATGTGGAAAGACAGCCAAGTCAGCCTGCAGCTACGGTGTCCAGGCCTTTCTTTGATCACATAGATGCCGTAGATACCGGTAATCAAGGTTCAACTGTGGTAGATCAATCAAGGCAAGCTTAGACCTCTGCAATATAAAGAGAATGGCTTTACACAGGGCATTGATAATATAAACAATACCAATAACAATGAAAACATAATAGTCTCACTACAGTCCCTATCCACACTATGCCAAGCATTTGCATCACACGCATGTGCTCAGCCCAAATTTGGTGTCCATATAGTGAAGAGATTTGGTCTCTGCCCTACAGTTAAAGGTCAGTGTGAACACTGCAAATTTGAAACTTCTTTGATTAAGATGTACACAGAAATAGTGTCGTCGGGCGGAAAGGGGCCAGCTGCGGGGGCAATAAACAAGAGTCTTGTGCTGGCTACCTTGAAATCCAAGGTGGGCCCGTCCGATGTGCATTTATTTTTGACGTGCATGAATATCAAACCAATGAGCCGGTCATACATACAGAGAACTTTTAGTAGACTTAGCACAAAAATGACCGAGCTTAACAAAGCTTCTATGCTTGAAAACCAGAGGTTTGTACGAGAGTGCCTAGAGTTGCTTGGTAAAAGGCCTGTTGTTGCCGTGGAAACTGATATGGCATATAACAACAGGCTCCAAGCTGGATTCGAGGCAGCCTCGGCTTCCTTTTCCCCACTTGTGGAACAGGAAACCAAATGCAAACTGACACTAGCTATGGAGACAGGAAACAAGTTATGCCTGAAACCAAGCTGTGATCACTCTGGTGCTCACTGTTCTAGGACTTATGGTGTAGACCAGACCATGTCCTCCGGTGAACGAGCGCTTACTCTGAAAAACCTGGAGAGTGTTCGAACTGCCAATATCGTCGGTGTCAAATCTCTGATGACTGACGGCAGCAGTCAGTACCCTAAATTGGTAAGAGATTATTGTAATACAACTGGTCTTAACATACAACATGAAACCTGTTTCCTTCATTTGTTGAGAAACTTGTACAAAAAGCTGAGAGCTTTAAAGCTTACCTCCATTGACCATAACTTTGATAAAGATGTGTTCATGGAGAAGCTTGCCTCATGTGTGCGCTGTCGCATTAGACTGGAACTAGCACGCATTCGACAAAGCTGTACTGGTGACCTGTTCATATCAAGATCCCAGACAGCTTTGCGAACTATTATGCCATGCTTAAGCGGTTTACACACCAACTGCCGTGCAAACTCTGTCGTCTGTGTGGCTCATCTTCCCTCGTACAACACACGACACTTGCCATATGGTCAGCATTTGGACCTAAACAGAGAAGATGAGCTTAAAGTACAAACAGTCATAAACAACAGCCTGTCTCTCGCAACACTCAAAAAGATACCAAACCTACAAACAACAAACAAAACAGAAAGTCTGAACCACCGTGCTTTCACATACGCACCAAAAAGCACCCTGTGGGGAAGAAATTTTGACGGGCTGTGTCACTCAGCAGTACACTCAGATAGTTTAGGGACAGGCCAATCAGCACTTATCCTGAGTAAGTCTATTGGCCTGAAATACCACCGACATGATCCCTTTTGGAAATAAATGGCTAAAAGGGATCGCATCGATAGGTACCATGCTCTAAGAAAGCGCACTGCTCAGTACAAGTACATACGACACTTAGGTAAATTAAAGAAATGTAACCGTAAGATTCGAACACAATCACTATATGCACAGAGCACCCCCGAACAAGCTACCACACACAACTATGGTGTAAACTTAACAAATCACTGAACATAAACTTGAACAGAAAGAACACTAATATATGCAAAGAACTATGGTGTGTCAAATCAGTAAACTTGAACAATAACACAATCATGAACACGTTTACTCACCAATCTCTAAAACACACAGTTAGCAAACCCACGATGCCCTGTACAAGCCTTGTCTAAATTACATCGCTTCCTATCACTGTTGACCTTGCACGGTTCCAGGGACAAGTGCTGGATTTTAACACATAACCTGTTGTGACAAATATGTGACACGTGCAACTGAGGGGATAATGGCATAATTATTTTGAAGGAAATACTGTAGACGGTGAACAGTGACGCGCCGCCTGTGATTTCGAAACATCAGCCGGATGACGCCATAACCGTCCTTATTTATTGTGCCCACCCAGGTTTTACAGCGATCACTGGAAACTGTAAAATTAGACAGTTTTTCAATAAACATCTGCTTTTCAGCAGCAGTAATCACAGAACTGAATATTACAGACATCGTGAATGTGTAACCACATGTAGCACAGACCTAGCAACAGAAAATCATACAAAAATGAATCAAATATCATGTACATGGAATTATCACCAGAAATCTTACCTTCACAACTGGTAACCATGGAAATAGTCCTTGAAATACAGGATAAATACAAGAAACCATTATGAGAAGACTGGTCTGTCCTAAACCTCTTAAAAAAAATCAACTGCCAACACTGAACCAATGAACTTACTAATGCACTGCAAGCTTCATGACCATGTAAACAAGAGATTTCCAACCGGATGTACAGAGTTAACCCCCCCTTAATAATGCACTTTAACAATAAATGCTCATAATTCAGGCCTAAAACTACATGGTTTGTTTTGTTTTTAGTTTGAAATAGTAAATAATAAATATGGGACTGTTAAATGTGCTATTAAGCACTGATTTCAAAGAAATTGGGTATTTTACAGCCTCAATAAGGTAGCAGTGTACAGTAAGATAGCAAGTTCCTGCAAAATAAGCCATGTGCCTTTGAATATGTGAACACAGTCAGAAAACCATGCATGCAATACATATTAAAGTATATATATTCATAATCTACAGAATATTTGCAATTATTTTCTAAAATTGGATCAAAGATAGCAGGATTTGACCTTGTGTTCAGGATATGTGAAAACCATGGTAACGACATCAAAAACCATGAAAAAATGCAAAAAATCACTGTTTTCAACCCAAAATTACACCCCTCCTACTAGAATTTTTTTTTCTTGAATCCAGTTTAAACTTGATACACACAATCTGGACGGCACAATAAGCCATATTTGGATATAGGTATATCATTAAACTTTTGAGCAATCTTACCTCGTGTCACAACTACCAATTTCTGCTGCTTAAATGACCCGTACTTCCTGTATAGCCTCATATTCGTATAAGCTCTGATCCCATAATCTCGAACCCATTTCTCACAGAGTTTTTAATAAAAATATATAAAGTCTGTATACAACACTTCATGTTTAATATACCGTATATAGGATATATGTATTTTTTATATTTTTTATGCATGCATTAATAAAGGGATTGTCTGTCTTATTAAAATATCACCCATGTCCACACCCTCTTACTGTACACTGCTACCTTATACACCACTTTGTTTGTTTTTTAATTCTATAAAAGTCATTTAAAGACATGTACAAGGTTATAACGAGCAAAACGGTACCTCATTATACTGTGTATCTCAAAAACTGACCAAGTTATGAAGGTTTCACTGAGCCATGTATTTCTTGGAAATATCACTGTGCAAGTAAACTGAATAAAGCAAATGTTGACACTTTTAAACTTCAATATCTATGTATAATACATAGCTATACACTCATGTTACCTCTACTTTAAAGGATTTGATAATGATTTACAATTCCCAACAGTTTTTAAAGTAATTGGTACCACAATTCATCTAAAAATTCATGATTTATCACAAAATGAGCCTAAAATCTACATAAAATGGCCCCTTTTCACACTATTTAAAACCTGTTTTAATAAATCTAAGAAATTTTCTTGCCATAAGTGCATAGAATATATATCAAGTAAGAGTTCTGAACAAATTTGAACAGTGAAAATTCCTCAGTTTAGGCACACAAAACAGAAAACTAGAGAAAAGTCACTTCAGGCCTCAGCCTATTGACAATACCAAGGGGAGGTAATTTGGAAATGAAAATTACTATAAACAGCTACAAGTGGTGATTTTGACTGTTTTAATGATTGGAAATTGTACCAAAAGGAAAATTGTTCATGAGTTACAGAGATTAATAGAGAAATTACATGTTTTTTCACCTAATGTTTACAATAACTGTTGTTATGATGTCTGACATGATGTCATCCATTCTGTGACGTCATCAACAGAGCATTGATGACGTCATAAAGCATCAATGACGTATAATACACACCACAGTAACTAACCACCAAATACAATATTACCAACATCAGAAAATGGCCCGAAGAAAAAGCTGGCATTCTAAAAGAACGAGAAGGGAAGCGATAACCCTGATCAAGCCAAACAGAAGACGGGCCAGGGAGCTATCCATAGAGCATCCATCTCTACTACCTTGTTCAAATGATGATGTGGAAAGACAGCCAAGTCAGCCTGCAGCTACGGTGTCCAGGCCTTTCTTTGATCACATAGATGCCGTAGATACCGGTAATCAAGGTTCAACTGTGGTAGGCAAGCTTAGACCTCTGCAATATAAAGAGAATGGCTTTACACAGGGCATTGATAATATAAACAATACCAATAACAATGAAAACATAATAGTCTCACTACAGTCCCTATCCACACTATGCCAAGCATTTGCATCACACGCATGTGCTCAGCCCAAATTTGGTGTCCATATAGTGAAGAGATTTGGTCTCTGCCCTACAGTTAAAGGTCAGTGTGAACACTGCAAATTTGAAACTTCTTTGATTAAGATGTACACAGAAATAGTGTCGTCGGGCGGAAAGGGGCCAGCTGCGGGGGCAATAAACAAGAGTCTTGTGCTGGCTACCTTGAAATCCAAGGTGGGCCCGTCCGATGTGCATTTATTTTTGACGTGCATGAATATCAAACCAATGAGCCGGTCATACATACAGAGAACTTTTAGTAGACTTAGCACAAAAATGACCGAGCTTAACAAAGCTTCTATGCTTGAAAACCAGAGGTTTGTACGAGAGTGCCTAGAGTTGCTTGGTAAAAGGCCTGTTGTTGCCGTGGAAACTGATATGGCATATAACAACAGGCTCCAAGCTGGATTCGAGGCAGCCTCGGCTTCCTTTTCCCCACTTGTGGAACAGGAAACCAAATGCAAACTGACACTAGCTATGGAGACAGGAAACAAGTTATGCCTGAAACCAAGCTGTGATCACTCTGGTGCTCACTGTTCTAGGACTTATGGTGTAGACCAGACCATGTCCTCCGGTGAACGAGCGCTTACTCTGAAAAACCTGGAGAGTGTTCGAACTGCCAATATCGTCGGTGTCAAATCTCTGATGACTGACGGCAGCAGTCAGTACCCTAAATTGGTAAGAGATTATTGTAATACAACTGGTCTTAACATACAACATGAAACCTGTTTCCTTCATTTGTTGAGAAACTTGTACAAAAAGCTGAGAGCTTTAAAGCTTACCTCCATTGACCATAACTTTGATAAAGATGTGTTCATGGAGAAGCTTGCCTCATGTGTGCGCTGTCGCATTAGACTGGAACTAGCACGCATTCGACAAAGCTGTACTGGTGACCTGTTCATATCAAGATCCCAGACAGCTTTGCGAACTATTATGCCATGCTTAAGCGGTTTACACACACCAACTGCCGTGCAAACTCTGTCGTCTGTGTGGCTCATCTTCCCTCGTACAACACACGACACTTGCCATATGGTCAGCATTTGGACCTAAACAGAGAAGATGAGCTTAAAGTACAAACAGTCATAAACAACAGCCTGTCTCTCGCAACACTCAAAAAGATACCAAACCTACAAACAACAAACAAAACAGAAAGTCTGAACCACCGTGCTTTCACATACGCACCAAAAAGCACCCTGTGGGGAAGAAATTTTGACGGGCTGTGTCACTCAGCAGTACACTCAGATAGTTTAGGGACAGGCCAATCAGCACTTATCCTGAGTAAGTCTATTGGCCTGAAATACCACCGACATGATCCCTTTTGGAAATAAATGGCTAAAAGGGATCGCATCGATAGGTACCATGCTCTAAGAAAGCGCACTGCTCAGTACAAGTACATACGACACTTAGGTAAATTAAAGAAATGTAACCGTAAGATTCGAACACAATCACTATATGCACAGAGCACCCCCGAACAAGCTACCACACACAACTATGGTGTAAACTTAACAAATCACTGAACATAAACTTGAACAGAAAGAACACTAATATATGCAAAGAACTATGGTGTGTCAAATCAGTAAACTTGAACAATAACACAATCATGAACACGTTTACTCACCAATCTCTAAAACACACAGTTAGCAAACCCACGATGCCCTGTACAAGCCTTGTCTAAATTACATCGCTTCCTATCACTGTTGACCTTGCACGGTTCCAGGGACAAGTGCTGGATTTTAACACATAACCTGTTGTGACAAATATGTGACACGTGCAACTGAGGGGATAATGGCATACAATTATTTTGAAGGAAATACTGTAGACGGTGAACAGTGACGCGCCGCCTGTGATTTCGAAACATCAGCCGGATGACGCCATAACCGTCCTTATTTATTGTGCCCACCCAGGTTTTACAGCGATCACTGGAAACTGTAAAATTAGACAGTTTTTCAATAAACATCTGCTTTTCAGCAGCAGTAATCACAGAACTGAATATTACAGACATCGTGAATGTGTAACCACATGTAGCACAGACCTAGCAACAGAAAATCATACAAAAAATGAATCAAATATCATGTACATGGAATTATCACCAGAAATCTTACCTTCACAACTGGTAACCATGGAAATAGTCCTTGAAATACAGGATAAATACAAGAAACCATTATGAGAAGACTGGTCTGTCCTAAACCTCTTAAAAAAATCAACTGCCAACACTGAACCAATGAACTTACTAATGCACTGCAAGCTTCATGACCATGTAAACAAGAGATTTCCAACCGGATGTACAGAGTTAACCCCCCCTTAATAATGCACTTTAACAATAAATGCTCATAATTCAGGCCTAAAACTACATGGTTTGTTTTGTTTTTAGTTTGAAATAGTAAATAATAGAATATGGGACTGTTAAATGTGCTATTAAGCACTGATTTCAAAGAAATTGGGTATTTTACAGCCTCAATAAGGTAGCAGTGTACAGTAAGATAGCAAGTTCCTGCAAAATAAGCCATGTGCCTTTGAATATGTGAACACAGTCAGAAAACCATGCATGCAATACATATTAAAGTATATATATTCATAATCTACAGAATATTTGCAATTATTTTCTAAAATTGGATCAAAGATAAAGCAGGATTTGACCTTGTGTTCAGGATATGTGAAAACCATGGTAACGACATCAAAAACCATGAAAAAATGCAAAAAATCACTGTTTTCAACCCAAAATTACACCCCTCCTACTAGAAATTTTTTTCTTTTTCTTGAATCCAGTTTAAACTTGATACACACTATCTGGACGGCACAATAAGCCATATTTGGATATAGGTATATCATTAAACTTTTGAGCAATCTTACCTCGTGTCACAACTACCAATTTCTGCTGCTTAAATGACCCGTACTTCCTGTATAGCCTCATATTCGTATAAGCTCTGATCCCATAATCTCGAACCCATTTCTCACAGAGTTTTTAATAAAAATATAAAGTCTGTATACAACACTTCATGTTTAATATACCGTATATAGGATATATGTATTTTTATATTTTTTATGCATGCATTAATAAAGGGATTGTCTGTCTTATTAAAATATCACCCATGTCCACACCCTCTTACTGTACACTGCTACCTTATACACCACTTTGTTTGTTTTTTTTTAATTCTATAAAAGTCATTTAAAGACATGTACAAGGTTATAACGAGCAAAACGGTACCTCATTATACTGTGTATCTCAAAAACTGACCAAGTTATGAAGGTTTCACTGAGCCATGTATTTCTTGGAAATATCACTGTGCAAGTAAACTGAATAAAGCAAATGTTGACACATTTTAAACTTCAATATCTATGTATAATACATAGCTATAACTCATGTTACCTCTACTTTAAAGGATTTGATAATGATTTACAATTCCCAACAGTTTTTAAAGTAATTGGTACCACAATTCATCTAAAAATTCATGATTTATCACAAAATGAGCCTAAAATCTACATAAAATGGCCCCTTTTCACACTATTTAAAACCTGTTTTAATAAATCTAAGAAATTTTCTTGCCATAAGTGCATAGAATATATATCAAGTAAGAGTTCTGAACAAATTTGAACAGTGAAAATTCCTCAGTTTAGGCACACAAAACAGAAAACTAGAGAAAAGTCACTTCAGGCCTCAGCCTATTGACAATACCAAGGGGAGGTAATTTGGAAATGAAAATTACTATAAACAGCTACAAGTGGTGATTGTTTTGACTGTTTTAATGATTGGAAATTGTACCAAAAGGAAAATTGTTCATGAGTTACAGGGATTAATAGAGAAATTACATGTTTTTCACCTAATGTTTACAATAACTGTTGTTATGATGTCTGACATGATGTCATCCATTCTGTGACGTCATCAACAGAGCATTGATGACGTCATAAAGCATCAATGACGTCATAATACACACCACAGTAACTAACCACCAAATACAATATTACCAACATCAGAAAATGGCCCGAAGAAAAAGCTGGCATTCTAAAAGAACGAGAAGGGAAGCGATAACCCTGATCAAGCCAAACAGAAGACGGGCCAGGGAGCTATCCATAGAGCATCCATCTCTACTACCTTGTTCAAATGATGATGTGGAAAGACAGCCAAGTCAGCCTGCAGCTACGGTGTCCAGGCCTTTCTTTGATCACATAGATGCCGTAGATACCGGTAATCAAGGTTCAACTGTGGTAGGCAAGCTTAGACCTCTGCAATATAAAGAGAATGGCTTTACACAGGGCATTGATAATATAAACAATACCAATAACAATGAAAACATAATAGTCTCACTACAGTCCCTATCCACACTATGCCAAGCATTTGCATCACACGCATGTGCTCAGCCCAAATTTGGTGTCCATATAGTGAAGAGATTTGGTCTCTGCCCTACAGTTAAAGGTCAGTGTGAACACTGCAAATTTGAAACTTCTTTGATTAAGATGTACACAGAAATAGTGTCGTCGGGCGGAAAGGGGCCAGCTGCGGGGGCAATAAACAAGAGTCTTGTGCTGGCTACCTTGAAATCCAAGGTGGGCCCGTCCGATGTGCATTTATTTTTGACGTGCATGAATATCAAACCAATGAGCCGGTCATACATACAGAGAACTTTTAGTAGACTTAGCACAAAAATGACCGAGCTTAACAAAGCTTCTATGCTTGAAAACCAGAGGTTTGTACGAGAGTGCCTAGAGTTGCTTGGTAAAAGGCCTGTTGTTGCCGTGGAAACTGATATGGCATATAACAACAGGCTCCAAGCTGGATTCGAGGCAGCCTCGGCTTCCTTTTCCCCACTTGTGGAACAGGAAACCAAATGCAAACTGACACTAGCTATGGAGACAGGAAACAAGTTATGCCTGAAACCAAGCTGTGATCACTCTGGTGCTCACTGTTCTAAGGACTTATGGTGTAGACCAGACCATGTCCTCCGGTGAACGAGCGCTTACTCTGAAAAACCTGGAGAGTGTTCGAACTGCCAATATCGTCGGTGTCAAATCTCTGATGACTGACGGCAGCAGTCAGTACCCTAAATTGGTAAGAGATTATTGTAATACAACTGGTCTTAACATACAACATGAAACCTGTTTCCTTCATTTGTTGAGAAACTTGTACAAAAAGCTGAGAGCTTTAAAGCTTACCTCCATTGACCATAACTTTGATAAAGATGTGTTCATGGAGAAGCTTGCCTCATGTGTGCGCTGTCGCATTAGACTGGAACTAGCACGCATTCGACAAAGCTGTACTGGTGACCTGTTCATATCAAGATCCCAGACAGCTTTGCGAACTATTATGCCATGCTTAAGCGGTTTACACACCAACTGCCGTGCAAACTCTGTCGTCTGTGTGGCTCATCTTCCCTCGTACAACACACGACACTTGCCATATGGTCAGCATTTGGACCTAAACAGAGAAGATGAGCTTAAAGTACAAACAGTCATAAACAACAGCCTGTCTCTCGCAACACTCAAAAAGATACCAAACCTACAAAACAACAAACAAAACAGAAAGTCTGAACCACCGTGCTTTCACATACGCACCAAAAAGCACCCTGTGGGGAAGAAATTTTGACGGGCTGTGTCACTCAGCAGTACACTCAGATAGTTTAGGGACAGGCCAATCAGCACTTATCCTGAGTAAGTCTATTGGCCTGAAATACCACCGACATGATCCCTTTTGGAAAGAAATGGCTAAAAGGGATCGCATCGATAGGTACCATGCTCTAAGAAAGCGCACTGCTCAGTACAAGTACATACGACACTTAGGTAAATTAAAGAAATGTAACCGTAAGATTCGAACACAATCACTATATGCACAGAGCACCCCCGAACAAGCTACCACACACAACTATGGTGTAAACTTAACAAATCACTGAACATAAACTTGAACAGAAAGAACACTAATATATGCAAAGAACTATGGTGTGTCAAATCAGTAAACTTGAACAATAACACAATCATGAACACGTTTACTCACCAATCTCTAAAACACACAGTTAGCAAACCCACGATGCCCTGTACAAGCCTTGTCTAAATTACATCGCTTCCTATCACTGTTGACCTTGCACGGTTCCAGGGACAAGTGCTGGATTTTAACACATAACCTGTTGTGACAAATATGTGACACGTGCAACTGAGGGGATAATGGCATACAATTATTTTGAAGGAAATACTGTAGACGGTGAACAGTGACGCGCCGCCTGTGATTTCGAAACATCAGCCGGATGACGCCATAACCGTCCTTATTTATTGTGCCCACCCAGGTTTTACAGCGATCACTGGAAACTGTAAAATTAGACAGTTTTTCAATAAACATCTGCTTTTCAGCAGCAGTAATCACAGAACTGAATATTACAGACATCGTGAATGTGTAACCACATGTAGCACAGACCTAGGCAACAGAAAATCATACAAAAATGAATCAAATATCATGTACATGGAATTATCACCAGAAATCTTACCTTCACAACTGGTAACCATGGAAATAGTCCTTGAAATACAGGATAAATACAAGAAACCATTATGAGAAGACTGGTCTGTCCTAAACCTCTTAAAAAAATCAACTGCCAACACTGAACCAATGAACTTACTAATGCACTGCAAGCTTCATGACCATGTAAACAAGAGATTTCCAACCGGATGTACAGAGTTAACCCCCCTTAATAATGCACTTTAACAATAAATGCTCATAATTCAGGCCTAAAACTACATGGTTTGTTTTGTTTTTAGTTTGAAATAGTAAATAATAGAATATGGGACTGTTAAATGTGCTATTAAGCACTGATTTCAAAGAAATTGGGTATTTTACAGCCTCAATAAGGTAGCAGTGTACAGTAAGATAGCAAGTTCCTGCAAAATAAGCCATGTGCCTTTGAATATGTGAACACAGTCAGAAAACCATGCATGCAATACATATTAAAGTATATATATTCATAATCTACAGAATATTTGCAATTATTTTCTAAAATTGGATCAAAGATAAGCAGGATTTGACCTTGTGTTCAGGATATGTGAAAACCATGGTAACGACATCAAAAACCATGAAAAAATGCAAAAAATCACTGTTTTCAACCCAAAATTACACCCCTCCTACTAGAATTTTTTTTTCTTGAATCCAGTTTAAACTTGATACACACTATCTGGACGGCACAATAAGCCATATTTGGATATAGGTATATCATTAAACTTTTGAGCAATCTTACCTCGTGTCACAACTACCAATTTCTGCTGCTTAAATGACCCGTACTTCCTGTATAGCCTCATATTCGTATAAGCTCTGATCCCATAATCTCGAACCCATTTCTCACAGAGTTTTTAATAAAAATATAAAGTCTGTATACAACACTTCATGTTTAATATACCGTATATAGGATATATGTATTTTTATATTTTTTATGCATGCATTAATAAAGGGATTGTCTGTCTTATTAAAATATCACCCATGTCCACACCCTCTTACTGTACACTGCTACCTTATACACCACTTTGTTTGTTTTTAATTCTATAAAAGTCATTTAAAGACATGTACAAGGTTATAACGAGCAAAACGGTACCTCATTATACTGTGTATCTCAAAAACTGACCAAGTTATGAAGGTTTCACTGAGCCATGTATTTCTTGGAAATATCACTGTGCAAGTAAACTGAATAAAGCAAATGTTGACACATTTTAAACTTCAATATCTATGTATAATACATAGCTATACACTCATGTTACCTCTACTTTAAAGGATTTGATAATGATTTACAATTCCCAACAGTTTTTAAAGTAATTGGTACCACAATTCATCTAAAAATTCATGATTTATCACAAAATGAGCCTAAAATCTACATAAAATGGCCCCTTTTCACACTATTTAAAACCTGTTTTAATAAATCTAAGAAATTTTCTTGCCATAAGTGCATAGAATATATATCAAGTAAGAGTTCTGAACAAATTTGAACAGTGAAAATTCCTCAGTTTAGGCACACAAAACAGAAAACTAGAGAAAAGTCACTTCAGGCCTCAGCCTATTGACAATACCAAGGGGAGGTAATTTGGAAATGAAAATTACTATAAACAGCTACAAGTGGTGATTTTGACTGTTTTAATGATTGGAAATTGTACCAAAAGGAAAATTGTTCATGAGTTACAGGGATTAATAGAGAAATTACATGTTTTTCACCTAATGTTTACAATAACTGTTGTTATGATGTCTGACATGATGTCATCCATTCTGTGACGTCATCAACAGAGCATTGATGACGTCATAAAGCATCAATGACGTCATAATACACACCACAGTAACTAACCACCAAATACAATATTACCAACATCAGAAAATGGCCCGAAGAAAAAGCTGGCATTCTAAAAGAACGAGAAGGGAAGCGATAACCCTGATCAAGCCAAACAGAAGACGGGCCAGGGAGCTATCCATAGAGCATCCATCTCTACTACCTTGTTCAAATGATGATGTGGAAAGACAGCCAAGTCAGCCTGCAGCTACGGTGTCCAGGCCTTTCTTTGATCACATAGATGCCGTAGATACCGGTAATCAAGGTTCAACTGTGGTAGGCAAGCTTAGACCTCTGCAATATAAAGAGAATGGCTTTACACAGGGCATTGATAATATAAACAATACCAATAACAATGAAAACATAATAGTCTCACTACAGTCCCTATCCACACTATGCCAAGCATTTGCATCACACGCATGTGCTCAGCCCAAATTTGGTGTCCATATAGTGAAGAGATTTGGTCTCTGCCCTACAGTTAAAGGTCAGTGTGAACACTGCAAATTTGAAACTTCTTTGATTAAGATGTACACAGAAATAGTGTCGTCGGGCGGAAAGGGGCCAGCTGCGGGGGCAATAAACAAGAGTCTTGTGCTGGCTACCTTGAAATCCAAGGTGGGCCCGTCCGATGTGCATTTATTTTTGACGTGCATGAATATCAAACCAATGAGCCGGTCATACATACAGAGAACTTTTAGTAGACTTAGCACAAAAATGACCGAGCTTAACAAAGCTTCTATGCTTGAAAACCAGAGGTTTGTACGAGAGTGCCTAGAGTTGCTTGGTAAAAGGCCTGTTGTTGCCGTGGAAAACTGATATGGCATATAACAACAGGCTCCAAGCTGGATTCGAGGCAGCCTCGGCTTCCTTTTCCCCACTTGTGGAACAGGAAACCAAATGCAAACTGACACTAGCTATGGAGACAGGAAACAAGTTATGCCTGAAACCAAGCTGTGATCACTCTGGTGCTCACTGTTCTAGGACTTATGGTGTAGACCAGACCATGTCCTCCGGTGAACGAGCGCTTACTCTGAAAAACCTGGAGAGTGTTCGAACTGCCAATATCGTCGGTGTCAAATCTCTGATGACTGACGGCAGCAGTCAGTACCCTAAATTGGTAAGAGATTATTGTAATACAACTGGTCTTAACATACAACATGAAACCTGTTTCCTTCATTTGTTGAGAAACTTGTACAAAAAGCTGAGAGCTTTAAAGCTTACCTCCATTGACCATAACTTTGATAAAGATGTGTTCATGGAGAAGCTTGCCTCATGTGTGCGCTGTCGCATTAGACTGGAACTAGCACGCATTCGACAAAG
The DNA here is from genome assembly GCF_041381155.1 of Argopecten irradians. Lineage (NCBI taxonomy): Eukaryota > Metazoa > Mollusca > Bivalvia > Pectinida > Pectinidae > Argopecten > Argopecten irradians. The sequence goes on along the minus strand of NW_027187505.1, from coordinate 68,431 downwards.
CTGTACTGGTGACCTGTTCATATCAAGATCCCAGACAGCTTTGCGAACTATTATGCCATGCTTAAGCGGTTTACACACCAACTGCCGTGCAAACTCTGTCGTCTGTGTGGCTCATCTTCCCTCGTACAACACACGACACTTGCCATATGGTCAGCATTTGGACCTAAACAGAGAAGATGAGCTTAAAGTACAAACAGTCATAAACAACAGCCTGTCTCTCGCAACACTCAAAAAGATACCAAACCTACAAACAACAAACAAAACAGAAAGTCTGAACCACCGTGCTTTCACATACGCACCAAAAAGCACCCTGTGGGGAAGAAATTTTGACGGGCAGTGTCACTCAGCAGTACACTCAGATAGTTTAGGGACAGGCCAATCAGCACTTATCCTGAGTAAGTCTATTGGCCTGAAATACCCACCGACATGATCCCTTTTGGAAAGAAATGGCTAAAAGGGATCGCATCGATAGGTACCATGCTCTAAGAAAGCGCACTGCTCAGTACAAGTACATACGACACTTAGGTAAATTAAAGAAATGTAACCGTAAGATTCGAACACAATCACTATATGCACAGAGCACCCCCGAACAAGCTACCACACACAACTATGGTGTAAACTTAACAAATCACTGAACATAAACTTGAACAGAAAGAACACTAATATATGCAAAGAACTATGGTGTGTCAAATCAGTAAACTTGAACAATAACACAATCATGAACACGTTTACTCACCAATCTCTAAAACACACAGTTAGCAAACCCACGATGCCCTGTACAAGCCTTGTCTAAATTACATCGCTTCCTATCACTGTTGACCTTGCACGGTTCCAGGGACAAGTGCTGGATTTTAACACATAACCTGTTGTGACAAATATGTGACACGTGCAACTGAGGGGATAATGGCATACAATTATTTTGAAGGAAATACTGTAGACGGTGAACAGTGACGCGCCGCCTGTGATTTCGAAACATCAGCCGGATGACGCCATAACCGTCCTTATTTATTGTGCCCACCCAGGTTTTACAGCGATCACTGGAAACTGTAAAATTAGACAGTTTTTCAATAAAACATTCTGCTTTTCAGCAGCAGTAATCACAGAACTGAATATTACAGACATCGTGAATGTGTAACCACATGTAGCACAGACCTAGCAACAGAAAATCATACAAAAATGAATCAAATATCATGTACATGGAATTATCACCAGAAATCTTACCTTCACAACTGGTAACCATGGAAATAGTCCTTGAAATACAGGATAAATACAAGAAACCATTATGAGAAGACTGGTCTGTCCTAAACCTCTTAAAAAAATCAACTGCCAACACTGAACCAATGAACTTACTAATGCACTGCAAGCTTCATGACCATGTAAACAAGAGATTTCCAACCGGATGTACAGAGTTAACCCCCCTTAATAATGCACTTTAACAATAAATGCTCATAATTCAGGCCTAAAACTACATGGTTTGTTTTGTTTTTAGTTTGAAATAGTAAATAATAGAATATGGGACTGTTAAATGTGCTATTAAGCACTGATTTCAAAGAAATTGGGTATTTTACAGCCTCAATAAGGTAGCAGTGTACAGTAAGATAGCAAGTTCCTGCAAAATAAGCCATGTGCCTTTGAATATGTGAACACAGTCAGAAAACCATGCATGCAATACATATTAAAGTATATATATTCATAATCTACAGAATATTTGCAATTATTTTCTAAAATTGGATCAAAGATAAGCAGGATTTGACCTTGTGTTCAGGATATGTGAAAACCATGGTAACGACATCAAAAACCATGAAAAAATGCAAAAAATCACTGTTTTCAACCCAAAATTACACCCCTCCTACTAGAATTTTTTTTCTTGAATCCAGTTTAAACTTGATACACACTATCTGGACGGCACAATAAGCCATATTTGGATATAGGTATATCATTAAACTTTTGAGCAATCTTACCTCGTGTCACAACTACCAATTTCTGCTGCTTAAATGACCCGTACTTCCTGTATATAGCCTCATATTCGTATAAGCTCTGATCCCATAATCTCGAACCCATTTCTCACAGAGTTTTTAATAAAAATATAAAGTCTGTATACAACACTTCATGTTTAATATACCGTATATAGGATATATGTATTTTTATATTTTTTATGCATGCATTAATAAAGGGATTGTCTGTCTTATTAAAATATCACCCATGTCCACACCCTCTTACTGTACACTGCTACCTTATACACCACTTTGTTTGTTTTTTAATTCTATAAAAGTCATTTAAAGACATGTACAAGGTTATAACGAGCAAAACGGTACCTCATTATACTGTGTATCTCAAAAACTGACCAAGTTATGAAGGTTTCACTGAGCCATGTATTTCTTGGAAATATCACTGTGCAAGTAAACTGAATAAAGCAAATGTTGACACATTTTAAACTTCAATATCTATGTATAATACATAGCTATACACTCATGTTACCTCTACTTTAAAGGATTTGATAATGATTTACAATTCCCAACAGTTTTTAAAGTAATTGGTACCACAATTCATCTAAAAATTCATGATTTATCACAAAATGAGCCTAAAATCTACATAAAATGGCCCCTTTTCCACTATTTAAAACCTGTTTTAATAAATCTAAGAAATTTTCTTGCCATAAGTGCATAGAATATATATCAAGTAAGAGTTCTGAACAAATTTGAACAGTGAAAATTCCTCAGTTTAGGCACACAAAACAGAAAACTAGAGAAAAGTCACTTCAGGCCTCAGCCTTTGACAATACCAAGGGGAGGTAATTTGGAAATGAAAATTACTATAAACAGCTACAAGTGGTGATTTTGACTGTTTTAATGATTGGAAATTGTACCAAAAGGAAAATTGTTCATGAGTTACAGGGATTAATAGAGAAATTACATGTTTTTCACCTAATGTTTACAATAACTGTTGTTATGATGTCTGACATGATGTCATCCATTCTGTGACGTCATCAACAGAGCATTGATGACGTCATAAAGCATCAATGACGTCATAATACACACCACAGTAACTAACCACCAAATACAATATTACCAACATCAGAAAATGGCCCGAAGAAAAAGCTGGCATTCTAAAAGAACGAGAAGGGAAGCGATAACCCTGATCAAGCCAAACAGAAGACGGGCCAGGGAGCTATCCATAGAGCATCCATCTCTACTACCTTGTTCAAATGATGATGTGGAAAGACAGCCAAGTCAGCCTGCAGCTACGGTGTCCAGGCCTTTCTTTGATCACATAGATGCCGTAGATACCGGTAATCAAGGTTCAACTGTGGTAGGCAAGCTTAGACCTCTGCAATATAAAGAGAATGGCTTTACACAGGGCATTGATAATATAAACAATACCAATAACAATGAAAACATAATAGTCTCACTACAGTCCCTATCCACACTATGCCAAGCATTTGCATCACACGCATGTGCTCAGCCCAAATTTGGTGTCCATATAGTGAAGAGATTTGGTCTCTGCCCTACAGTTAAAGGTCAGTGTGAACACTGCAAATTTGAAACTTCTTTGATTAAGATGTACACAGAAATAGTGTCGTCGGGCGGAAAGGGGCCAGCTGCGGGGGCAATAAACAAGAGTCTTGTGCTGGCTACCTTGAAATCCAAGGTGGGCCCGTCCGATGTGCATTTATTTTTGACGTGCATGAATATCAAACCAATGAGCCGGTCATACATACAGAGAACTTTTAGTAGACTTAGCACAAAAATGACCGAGCTTAACAAAGCTTCTATGCTTGAAAACCAGAGGTTTGTACGAGAGTGCCTAGAGTTGCTTGGTAAAAGGCCTGTTGTTGCCGTGGAAACTGATATGGCATATAACAACAGGCTCCAAGCTGGATTCGAGGCAGCCTCGGCTTCCTTTTCCCCACTTGTGGAACAGGAAACCAAATGCAAACTGACACTAGCTATGGAGACAGGAAACAAGTTATGCCTGAAACCAAGCTGTGATCACTCTGGTGCTCACTGTTCTAGGACTTATGGTGTAGACCAGACCATGTCCTCCGGTGAACGAGCGCTTACTCTGAAAAACCTGGAGAGTGTTCGAACTGCCAATATCGTCGGTGTCAAATCTCTGATGACTGACGGCAGCAGTCAGTACCCTAAATTGGTAAGAGATTATTGTAATACAACTGGTCTTAACATACAACATGAAACCTGTTTCCTTCATTTGTTGAGAAACTTGTACAAAAAGCTGAGAGCTTTAAAGCTTACCTCCATTGACCATAACTTTGATAAAGATGTGTTCATGGAGAAGCTTGCCTCATGTGTGCGCTGTCGCATTAGACTGGAACTAGCACGCATTCGACAAAGCTGTACTGGTGACCTGTTCATATCAAGATCCCAGACAGCTTTGCGAACTATTATGCCATGCTTAAGCGGTTTACACACCAACTGCCGTGCAAACTCTGTCGTCTGTGTGGCTCATCTTCCCTCGTACAACACACGACACTTGCCATATGGTCAGCATTTGGACCTAAACAGAGAAGATGAGCTTAAAGTACAAACAGTCATAAACAACAGCCTGTCTCTCGCAACACTCAAAAAGATACCAAACCTACAAACAACAAACAAAACAGAAAGTCTGAACCACCGTGCTTTCACATACGCACCAAAAAGCACCCTGTGGGGAAGAAATTTTGACGGGCTGTGTCACTCAGCAGTACACTCAGATAGTTTAGGGACAGGCCAATCAGCACTTATCCTGAGTAAGTCTATTGGCCTGAAATACCACCGACATGATCCCTTTTGGAAAGAAATGGCTAAAAGGGATCGCATCGATAGGTACCATGCTCTAAGAAAGCGCACTGCTCAGTACAAGTACATACGACATTAGGTAAATTAAAGAAATGTAACCGTAAGATTCGAACACAATCACTATATGCACAGAGCACCCCCGAACAAGCTACCACACACAACTATGGTGTAAACTTAACAAATCACTGAACATAAACTTGAACAGAAAGAACACTAATATATGCAAAGAACTATGGTGTGTCAAATCAGTAAACTTGAACAATAACACAATCATGAACACGTTTACTCACCAATCTCTAAAACACACAGTTAGCAAACCCACGATGCCCTGTACAAGCCTTGTCTAAATTACATCGCTTCCTATCACTGTTGACCTTGCACGGTTCCAGGGACAAGTGCTGGATTTTAACACATAACCTGTTGTGACAAATATGTGACACGTGCAACTGAGGGGATAATGGCATACAATTATTTTGAAGGAAATACTGTAGACGGTGAACAGTGACGCGCCGCCTGTGATTTCGAAACATCAGCCGGATGACGCCATAACCGTCCTTATTTATTGTGCCCACCCAGGTTTTACAGCGATCACTGGAAACTGTAAAATTAGACAGTTTTTCAATAAACATCTGCTTTTCAGCAGCAGTAATCACAGAACTGAATATTACAGACATCGTGAATGTGTAACCACATGTAGCACAGACCTAGCAACAGAAAATCATACAAAAATGAATCAAATATCATGTACATGGAATTATCACCAGAAATCTTACCTTCACAACTGGTAACCATGGAAATAGTCCTTGAAATACAGGATAAATACAAGAAACCATTATGAGAAGACTGGTCTGTCCTAAACCTCTTAAAAAAATCAACTGCCAACACTGAACCAATGAACTTACTAATGCACTGCAAGCTTCATGACCATGTAAACAAGAGATTTCCAACCGGATGTACAGAGTTAACCCCCCTTAATAATGCACTTTAACAATAAATGCTCATAATTCAGGCCTAAAACTACATGGTTTGTTTTGTTTTTAGTTTGAAATAGTAAATAATAGAATATGGGACTGTTAAATGTGCTATTAAGCACTGATTTCAAAGAAATTGGGTATTTTACAGCCTCAATAAACACCACTTTGTTTGTTTTTTAATTCTATAAAAGTCATTTAAAGACATGTACAAGGTTATAACGAGCAAAACGGTACCTCATTATACTGTGTATCTCAAAAACTGACCAAGTTATGAAGGTTTCACTGAGCCATGTATTTCTTGGAAATATCACTGTGCAAGTAAACTGAATAAAGCAAATGTTGACACATTTTAAACTTCAATATCTATGTATAATACATAGCTATACACTCATGTTACCTCTACTTTAAAGGATTTGATAATGATTTACAATTCCCAACAGTTTTTAAAGTAATTGGTACCACAATTCATCTAAAAATTCATGATTTATCACAAAATGAGCCTAAAATCTACATAAAATGGCCCCTTTTCACACTATTTAAAACCTGTTTTAATAAATCTAAGAAATTTTCTTGCCATAAGTGCATAGAATATATATCAAGTAAGAGTTCTGAACAAATTTGAACAGTGAAAATTCCTCAGTTTAGGCACACAAAACAGAAAACTAGAGAAAAGTCACTTCAGGCCTCAGCCATTGACAATACCAAGGGGAGGTAATTTGGAAATGAAAATTACTATAAACAGCTACAAGTGGTGATTTTGACTGTTTTAATGATTGGAAATTGTACCAAAAGGAAAATTGTTCATGAGTTACAGGGATTAATAGAGAAATTACATGTTTTTCACCTAATGTTTACAATAACTGTTGTTATGATGTCTGACATGATGTCATCCATTCTGTGACGTCATCAACAGAGCATTGATGACGTCATAAAGCATCAATGACGTCATAATACACACCACAGTAACTAACCACCAAATACAATATTACCAACATCAGAAAATGGCCCGAAGAAAAAGCTGGCATTCTAAAAGAACGAGAAGGGAAGCGATAACCCTGATCAAGCCAAACAGAAGACGGGCCAGGGAGCTATCCATAGAGCATCCATCTCTACTACCTTGTTCAAATGATGATGTGGAAAGACAGCCAAGTCAGCCTGCAGCTACGGTGTCCAGGCCTTTCTTTGATCACATAGATGCCGTAGATACCGGTAATCAAGGTTCAACTGTGGTAGGCAAGCTTAGACCTCTGCAATATAAAGAGAATGGCTTTACACAGGGCATTGATAATATAAACAATACCAATAACAATGAAAACATAATAGTCTCACTACAGTCCCTATCCACACTATGCCAAGCATTTGCATCACACGCATGTGCTCAGCCCAAATTTGGTGTCCATATAGTGAAGAGATTTGGTCTCTGCCCTACAGTTAAAGGTCAGTGTGAACACTGCAAATTTGAAACTTCTTTGATTAAGATGTACACAGAAATAGTGTCGTCGGGCGGAAAGGGGCCAGCTGCGGGGGCAATAAACAAGAGTCTTGTGCTGGCTACCTTGAAATCCAAGGTGGGCCCGTCCGATGTGCATTTATTTTTGACGTGCATGAATATCAAACCAATGAGCCGGTCATACATACAGAGAACTTTTAGTAGACTTAGCACAAAAATGACCGAGCTTAACAAAGCTTCTATGCTTGAAAACCAGAGGTTTGTACGAGAGTGCCTAGAGTTGCTTGGTAAAAGGCCTGTTGTTGCCGTGGAAACTGATATGGCATATAACAACAGGCTCCAAGCTGGATTCGAGGCAGCCTCGGCTTCCTTTTCCCCACTTGTGGAACAGGAAACCAAATGCAAACTGACACTAGCTATGGAGACAGGAAACAAGTTATGCCTGAAACCAAGCTGTGATCACTCTGGTGCTCACTGTTCTAGGACTTATGGTGTAGACCAGACCATGTCCTCCGGTGAACGAGCGCTTACTCTGAAAAACCTGGAGAGTGTTCGAACTGCCAATATCGTCGGTGTCAAATCTCTGATGACTGACGGCAGCAGTCAGTACCCTAAATTGGTAAGAGATTATTGTAATACAACTGGTCTTAACATACAACATGAAACCTGTTTCCTTCATTTGTTGAGAAACTTGTACAAAAAGCTGAGAGCTTTAAAGCTTACCTCCATTGACCATAACTTTGATAAAGATGTGTTCATGGAGAAGCTTGCCTCATGTGTGCGCTGTCGCATTAGACTGGAACTAGCACGCATTCGACAAAGCTGTACTGGTGACCTGTTCATATCAAGATCCCAGACAGCTTTGCGAACTATTATGCCATGCTTAAGCGGTTTACACACCAACTGCCGTGCAAACTCTGTCGTCTGTGTGGCTCATCTTCCCTCGTACAACACACGACACTTGCCATATGGTCAGCATTTGGACCTAAACAGAGAAGATGAGCTTAAAGTACAAACAGTCATAAACAACAGCCTGTCTCTCGCAACACTCAAAAAGATACCAAACCTACAAACAACAAACAAAACAGAAAGTCTGAACCACCGTGCTTTCACATACGCACCAAAAAGCACCCTGTGGGGAAGAAATTTTGACGGGCTGTGTCACTCAGCAGTACACTCAGATAGTTTAGGGACAGGCCAATCAGCACTTATCCTGAGTAAGTCTATTGGCCTGAAATACCACCGACATGATCCCTTTTGGAAAGAAATGGCTAAAAGGGATCGCATCGATAGGTACCATGCTCTAAGAAAGCGCACTGCTCAGTACAAGTACATACACACTTAGGTAAATTAAAGAAATGTAACCGTAAGATTCGAACACAATCACTATATGCACAGAGCACCCCCGAACAAGCTACCACACACAACTATGGTGTAAACTTAACAAATCACTGAACATAAACTTGAACAGAAAGAACACTAATATATGCAAAGAACTATGGTGTGTCAAATCAGTAAACTTGAACAATAACACAATCATGAACACGTTTACTCACCAATCTCTAAAACACACAGTTAGCAAACCCACGATGCCCTGTACAAGCCTTGTCTAAATTACATCGCTTCCTATCACTGTTGACCTTGCACGGTTCCAGGGACAAGTGCTGGATTTTAACACATAACCTGTTGTGACAAATATGTGACACGTGCAACTGAGGGGATAATGGCATACAATTATTTTGAAGGAAATACTGTAGACGGTGAACAGTGACGCGCCGCCTGTGATTTCGAAACATCAGCCGGATGACGCCATAACCGTCCTTATTTATTGTGCCCACCCAGGTTTTACAGCGATCACTGGAAACTGTAAAATTAGACAGTTTTTCAATAAACATCTGCTTTTCAGCAGCAGTAACCACAGAACTGAATATTACAGACATCGTGAATGTGTAACCACATGTAGCACAGACCTAGCAACAGAAAATCATACAAAAATGAATCAAATATCATGTACATGGAATTATCACCAGAAATCTTACCTTCACAACTGGTAACCATGGAAATAGTCCTTGAAATACAGGATAAATACAAGAAACCATTATGAGAAGACTGGTCTGTCCTAAACCTCTTAAAAAAATCAACTGCCAACACTGAACCAATGAACTTACTAATGCACTGCAAGCTTCATGACCATGTAAACAAGAGATTTCCAACCGGATGTACAGAGTTAACCCCCCTTAATAATGCACTTTAACAATAAATGCTCATAATTCAGGCCTAAAACTACATGGTTTGTTTTGTTTTTAGTTTGAAATAGTAAATAATAGAATATGGGACTGTTAAATGTGCTATTAAGCACTGATTTCAAAGAAATTGGGTATTTTACAGCCTCAATAAGGTAGCAAGTTCCTGCAAAATAAGCCATGTGCCTTTGAATATGTGAACACAGTCAGAAAACCATGCATGCAATACATATTAAAGTATATATATTCATAATCTACAGAATATTTGCAATTATTTTCTAAAATTGGATCAAAGATAAGCAGGATTTGACCTTGTGTTCAGGATATGTGAAAACCATGGTAACGACATCAAAAACCATGAAAAAATGCAAAAAATCACTGTTTTCAACCCAAAATTACACCCCTCCTACTAGAATTTTTTTTCTTGAATCCAGTTTAAACTTGATACACACTATCTGGACGGCACAATAAGCCATATTTGGATATAGGTATATCATTAAACTTTTGAGCAATCTTACCTCGTGTCACAACTACCAATTTCTGCTGCTTAAATGACCCGTACTTCCTGTATAGCCTCATATTCGTATAAGCTCTGATCCCATAATCTCGAACCCATTTCTCACAGAGTTTTTAATAAAAATATAAAGTCTGTATACAACACTTCATGTTTAATATACCGTATATAGGATATATGTATTTTTATATCACCCATGTCCACACCCTCTTACTGTACACTGCTACCTTATACACCACTTTGTTTGTTTTTTAATTCTATAAAAGTCATTTAAAGACATGTACAAGGTTATAACGAGCAAAACGGTACCTCATTATACTGTGTATCTCAAAAACTGACCAAGTTATGAAGGTTTCACTGAGCCATGTATTTCTTGGAAATATCACTGTGCAAGTAAACTGAATAAAGCAAATGTTGACACATTTTAAACTTCAATATCTATGTATAATACATAGCTATACACTCATGTTACCTCTACTTTAAAGGATTTGATAATGATTTACAATTCCCAACAGTTTTTAAAGTAATTGGTACCACAATTCATCTAAAAATTCATGATTTATCACAAAATGAGCCTAAAATCTACATAAAATGGCCCCTTTTCACACTATTTAAAACCTGTTTTAATAAATCTAAGAAATTTTCTTGCCATAAGTGCATAGAATATATATCAAGTAAGAGTTCTGAACAAATTTGAACAGTGAAAATTCCTCAGTTTAGGCACACAAAACAGAAAACTAGAGAAAAGTCACTTCAGGCCTCAGCCTATTGACAATACCAAGGGGAGGTAATTTGGAAATGAAAATTACTATAAACAGCTACAAGTGGTGATTTTGACTGTTTTAATGATTGGAAATTGTACCAAAAGGAAAATTGTTCATGAGTTACAGGGATTAATAGAGAAATTACATGTTTTTCACCTAATGTTTACAATAACTGTTGTTATGATGTCTGACATGATGTCATCCATTCTGTGACGTCATCAACAGAGCATTGATGACGTCATAAAGCATCAATGACGTCATAATACACACCACAGTAACTAACCACCAAATACAATATTACCAACATCAGAAAATGGCCCGAAGAAAAAGCTGGCATTCTAAAAGAACGAGAAGGGAAGCGATAACCCTGATCAAGCCAAACAGAAGACGGGCCAGGGAGCTATCCATAGAGCATCCATCTCTACTACCTTGTTCAAATGATGATGTGGAAAGACAGCCAAGTCAGCCTGCAGCTACGGTGTCCAGGCCTTTCTTTGATCACATAGATGCCGTAGATACCGGTAATCAAGGTTCAACTGTGGTAGGCAAGCTTAGACCTCTGCAATATAAAGAGAATGGCTTTACACAGGCATTGATAATATAAACAATACCAATAACAATGAAAACATAATAGTCTCACTACAGTCCCTATCCACACTATGCCAAGCATTTGCATCACACGCATGTGCTCAGCCCAAATTTGGTGTCCATATAGTGAAGAGATTTGGTCTCTGCCCTACAGTTAAAGGTCAGTGTGAACACTGCAAATTTGAAACTTCTTTGATTAAGATGTACACAGAAATAGTGTCGTCGGGCGGAAAGGGGCCAGCTGCGGGGGCAATAAACAAGAGTCTTGTGCTGGCTACCTTGAAATCCAAGGTGGGCCCGTCCGATGTGCATTTATTTTTGACGTGCATGAATATCAAACCAATGAGCCGGTCATACATACAGAGAACTTTTAGTAGACTTAGCACAAAAATGACCGAGCTTAACAAAGCTTCTATGCTTGAAAACCAGAGGTTTGTACGAGAGTGCCTAGAGTTGCTTGGTAAAAGGCCTGTTGTTGCCGTGGAAACTGATATGGCATATAACAACAGGCTCCAAGCTGGATTCGAGGCAGCCTCGGCTTCCTTTTCCCCACTTGTGGAACAGGAAACCAAATGCAAACTGACACTAGCTATGGAGACAGGAAACAAGTTATGCCTGAAACCAAGCTGTGATCACTCTGGTGCTCACTGTTCTAGGACTTATGGTGTAGACCAGACCATGTCCTCCGGTGAACGAGCGCTTACTCTGAAAAACCTGGAGAGTGTTCGAACTGCCAATATCGTCGGTGTCAAATCTCTGATGACTGACGGCAGCAGTCAGTACCCTAAATTGGTAAGAGATTATTGTAATACAACTGGTCTTAACATACAACATGAAACCTGTTTCCTTCATTTGTTGAGAAACTTGTACAAAAAGCTGAGAGCTTTAAAGCTTACCTCCATTGACCATAACTTTGATAAAGATGTGTTCATGGAGAAGCTTGCCTCATGTGTGCGCTGTCGCATTAGACTGGAACTAGCACGCATTCGACAAAGCTGTACTGGTGACCTGTTCATATCAAGATCCCAGACAGCTTTGCGAACTATTATGCCATGCTTAAGCGGTTTACACACCAACTGCCGTGCAAACTCTGTCGTCTGTGTGGCTCATCTTCCCTCGTACAACACACGACACTTGCCATATGGTCAGCATTTGGACCTAAACAGAGAAGATGAGCTTAAAGTACAAACAGTCATAAACAACAGCCTGTCTCTCGCAACACTCAAAAAGATACCAAACCTACAAACAACAAACAAAACAGAAAGTCTGAACCACCGTGCTTTCACATACGCACCAAAAAGCACCCTGTGGGGAAGAAATTTTGACGGGCTGTGTCACTCAGCAGTACACTCAGATAGTTTAGGGACAGGCCAATCAGCACTTATCCTGAGTAAGTCTATTGGCCTGAAATACCACCGACATGATCCCTTTTGGAAAGAAATGGCTAAAAGGGATCGCATCGATAGGTACCATGCTCTAAGAAAGCGCACTGCTCAGTACAAGTACATACGACACTTAGGTAAATTAAAGAAATGTAACCGTAAGATTCGAACACAATCACTATATGCACAGAGCACCCCCGAACAAGCTACCACACACAACTATGGTGTAAACTTAACAAATCACTGAACATAAACTTGAACAGAAAGAACACTAATATATGCAAAGAACTATGGTGTGTCAAATCAGTAAACTTGAACAATAACACAATCATGAACACGTTTACTCACCAATCTCTAAAACACACAGTTAGCAAACCCACGATGCCCTGTACAAGCCTTGTCTAAATTACATCGCTTCCTATCACTGTTGACCTTGCACGGTTCCAGGGACAAGTGCTGGATTTTAACACATAACCTGTTGTGACAAATATGTGACACGTGCAACTGAGGGGATAATGGCATACAATTATTTTGAAGGAAATACTGTAGACGGTGAACAGTGACGCGCCGCCTGTGATTTCGAAACATCAGCCGGATGACGCCATAACCGTCCTTATTTATTGTGCCCACCCAGGTTTTACAGCGATCACTGGAAACTGTAAAATTAGACAGTTTTTCAATAAACATCTGCTTTTCAGCAGCAGTAATCACAGAACTGAATATTACAGACATCGTGAATGTGTAACCACATGTAGCACAGACCTAGCAACAGAAAATCATACAAAAATGAATCAAATATCATGTACATGGAATTATCACCAGAAATCTTACCTTCACAACTGGTAACCATGGAAATAGTCCTTGAAATACAGGATAAATACAAGAAACCATTATGAGAAGACTGGTCTGTCCTAAACCTCTTAAAAAAATCAACTGCCAACACTGAACCAATGAACTTACTAATGCACTGCAAGCTTCATGACCATGTAAACAAGAGATTTCCAACCGGATGTACAGAGTTAACCCCCCTTAATAATGCACTTTAACAATAAATGCTCATAATTCAGGCCTAAAACTACATGGTTTGTTTTGTTTTTAGTTTGAAATAGTAAATAATAGAATATGGGACTGTTAAATGTGCTATTAAGCACTGATTTCAAAGAAATTGGGTATTTTACAGCCTCAATAAGGTAGCAGTGTACAGTAAGATAGCAAGTTCCTGCAAAAATAAGCCATGTGCCTTTGAATATGTGAACACAGTCAGAAAACCATGCATGCAATACATATTAAAGTATATATATTCATAATCTACAGAATATTTGCAATTATTTTCTAAAATTGGATCAAAGATAAGCAGGATTTGACCTTGTGTTCAGGATATGTGAAAACCATGGTAACGACATCAAAAACCATGAAAAAAAAAAAAATCACTGTTTTCAACCCAAAATTACACCCCTCCTACTAGAATTTTTTTTCTTGAATCCAGTTTAAACTTGATACACACTATCTGGACGGCACAATAAGCCATATTTGGATATAGGTATATCATTAAACTTTTGAGCAATCTTACCTCGTGTCACAACTACCAATTTCTGCTGCTTAAATGACCCGTACTTCCTGTATAGCCTCATATTCGTATAAGCTCTGATCCCATAATCTCGAACCCATTTCTCACAGAGTTTTTAATAAAAATATAAAGTCTGTATACAACACTTCATGTTTAATATACCGTATATAGGATATATGTATTTTTATATTTTTTATGCATGCATTAATAAAGGGATTGTCTGTCTTATTAAAATATCACCCATGTCCACACCCTCTTACTGTACACTGCTACCTTATACACCACTTTGTTTGTTTTTTAAATTCTATAAAAGTCATTTAAAGACATGTACAAGGTTATAACGAGCAAAACGGTACCTCATTATACTGTGTATCTCAAAAACTGACCAAGTTATGAAGGTTTCACTGAGCCATGTATTTCTTGGAAATATCACTGTGCAAGTAAACTGAATAAAGCAAATGTTGACACATTTTAAACTTCAATATCTATGTATAATACATAGCTATACACTCATGTTACCTCTACTTTAAAGGATTTGATAATGATTTACAATTCCCAACAGTTTTTAAAGTAATTGGTACCACAATTCATCTAAAAATTCATGATTTATCACAAAATGAGCCTAAAATCTACATAAAATGGCCCCTTTTCACACTATTTAAAACCTGTTTTAATAAATCTAAGAAATTTTCTTGCCATAAGTGCATAGAATATATCAAGTAAGAGTTCTGAACAAATTTGAACAGTGAAAATTCCTCAGTTTAGGCACACAAAACAGAAAACTAGAGAAAAGTCACTTCAGGCCTCAGCCTATTGACAATACCAAGGGGAGGTAATTTGGAAATGAAAATTACTATAAACAGCTACAAGTGGTGATTTTGACTGTTTTAATGATTGGAAATTGTACCAAAAGGAAAATTGTTCATGAGTTACAGGGATTAATAGAGAAATTACATGTTTTTCACCTAATGTTTACAATAACTGTTGTTATGATGTCTGACATGATGTCATCCATTCTGTGACGTCATCAACAGAGCATTGATGACGTCATAAAGCATCAATGACGTCATAATACACACCACAGTAACTAACCACCAAATACAATATTACCAACATCAGAAAATGGCCCGAAGAAAAAGCTGGCATTCTAAAAGAACGAGAAGGGAAGCGATAACCCTGATCAAGCCAAACAGAAGACGGGCCAGGGAGCTATCCATAGAGCATCCATCTCTACTACCTTGTTCAAATGATGATGTGGAAAGACAGCCAAGTCAGCCTGCAGCTACGGTGTCCAGGCCTTTCTTTGATCACATAGATGCCGTAGATACCGGTAATCAAGGTTCAACTGTGGTAGGCAAGCTTAGACCTCTGCAATATAAAGAGAATGGCTTTACACAGGGCATTGATAATATAAACAATACCAATAACAATGAAAACATAATAGTCTCACTACAGTCCCTATCCACACTATGCCAAGCATTTGCATCACACGCATGTGCTCAGCCCAAATTTGGTGTCCATATAGTGAAGAGATTTGGTCTCTGCCCTACAGTTAAAGGTCAGTGTGAACACTGCAAATTTGAAACTTCTTTGATTAAGATGTACACAGAAATAGTGTCGTCGGGCGGAAAGGGGCCAGCTGCGGGGGCAATAAACAAGAGTCTTGTGCTGGCTACCTTGAAATCCAAGGTGGGCCCGTCCGATGTGCATTTATTTTTGACGTGCATGAATATCAAACCAATGAGCCGGTCATACATACAGAGAACTTTTAGTAGACTTAGCACAAAAATGACCGAGCTTAACAAAGCTTCTATGCTTGAAAACCAGAGGTTTGTACGAGAGTGCCTAGAGTTGCTTGGTAAAAGGCCTGTTGTTGCCGTGGAAACTGATATGGCATATAACAACAGGCTCCAAGCTGGATTCGAGGCAGCCTCGGCTTCCTTTTCCCCACTTGTGGAACAGGAAACCAAATGCAAACTGACACTAGCTATGGAGACAGGAAACAAGTTATGCCTGAAACCAAGCTGTGATCACTCTGGTGCTCACTGTTCTAGGACTTATGGTGTAGACCAGACCATGTCCTCCGGTGAACGAGCGCTTACTCTGAAAAACCTGGAGAGTGTTCGAACTGCCAATATCGTCGGTGTCAAATCTCTGATGACTGACGGCAGCAGTCAGTACCCTAAATTGGTAAGAGATTATTGTAATACAACTGGTCTTAACATACAACATGAAACCTGTTTCCTTCATTTGTTGAGAAACTTGTACAAAAAGCTGAGAGCTTTAAAGCTTACCTCCATTGACCATAACTTTGATAAAGATGTGTTCATGGAGAAGCTTGCCTCATGTGTGCGCTGTCGCATTAGACTGGAACTAGCACGCATTCGACAAAGCTGTACTGGTGACCTGTTCATATCAAGATCCCAGACAGCTTTGCGAACTATTATGCCATGCTTAAGCGGTTTACACACCAACTGCCGTGCAAACTCTGTCGTCTGTGTGGCTCATCTTCCCTCGTACAACACACGACACTTGCCATATGGTCAGCATTTGGACCTAAACAGAGAAGATGAGCTTAAAGTACAAACAGTCATAAACAACAGCCTGTCTCTCGCAACACTCAAAAAGATACCAAACCTACAAACAACAAACAAAACAGAAAGTCTGAACCACCGTGCTTTCACATACGCACCAAAAAGCACCCTGTGGGGAAGAAATTTTGACGGGCTGTGTCACTCAGCAGTACACTCAGATAGTTTAGGGACAGGCCAATCAGCACTTATCCTGAGTAAGTCTATTGGCCTGAAATACCACCGACATGATCCCTTTTGGAAAGAAATGGCTAAAAGGGATCGCATCGATAGGTACCATGCTCTAAGAAAGCGCACTGCTCAGTACAAGTACATACGACACTTAGGTAAATTAAAGAAATGTAACCGTAAGATTCGAACACAATCACTATATGCACAGAGCACCCCCGAACAAGCTACCACACACAACTATGGTGTAAACTTAACAAATCACTGAACATAAACTTGAACAGAAAGAACACTAATATATGCAAAGAACTATGGTGTGTCAAATCAGTAAACTTGAACAATAACACAATCATGAACACGTTTACTCACCAATCTCTAAAACACACAGTTAGCAAACCCACGATGCCCTGTACAAGCCTTGTCTAAATTACATCGCTTCCTATCACTGTTGACCTTGCACGGTTCCAGGGACAAGTGCTGGATTTTAACACATAACCTGTTGTGACAAATATGTGACACGTGCAACTGAGGGGATAATGGCATACAATTATTTTGAAGGAAATACTGTAGACGGTGAACAGTGACGCGCCGCCTGTGATTTCGAAACATCAGCCGGATGACGCCATAACCGTCCTTATTTATTGTGCCCACCCAGGTTTTACAGCGATCACTGGAAACTGTAAAATTAGACAGTTTTTCAATAAACATCTGCTTTTCAGCAGCAGTAATCACAGAACTGAATATTACAGACATCGTGAATGTGTAACCACATGTAGCACAGACCTAGCAACAGAAAATCATACAAAAATGAATCAAATATCATGTACATGGAATTATCACCAGAAATCTTACCTTCACAACTGGTAACCATGGAAATAGTCCTTGAAATACAGGATAAATACAAGAAACCATTATGAGAAGACTGGTCTGTCCTAAACCTCTTAAAAAATCAACTGCCAACACTGAACCAATGAACTTACTAATGCACTGCAAGCTTCATGACCATGTAAACAAGAGATTTCCAACCGGATGTACAGAGTTAACCCCCCTTAATAATGCACTTTAACAATAAATGCTCATAATTCAGGCCTAAAACTACATGGTTTGTTTTGTTTTTAGTTTGAAATAGTAAATAATAGAATATGGGACTGTTAAATGTGCTATTAAGCACTGATTTCAAAGAAATTGGGTATTTTACAGCCTCAATAAGGTAGCAGTGTACAGTAAGATAGCAAGTTCCTGCAAAATAAGCCATGTGCCTTTGAATATGTGAACACAGTCAGAAAACCATGCATGCAATACATATTAAAGTATATATATTCATAATCTACAGAATATTTGCAATTATTTTCTAAAATTGGATCAAAGATAAGCAGGATTTGACCTTGTGTTCAGGATATGTGAAAACCATGGTAACGACATCAAAAACCATGAAAAAATGCAAAAAATCACTGTTTTCAACCCAAAATTACACCCCTCCTACTAGAATTTTTTTTTCTTGAATCCAGTTTTAAACTTGATACACACTATCTGGACGGCACAATAAGCCATATTTGGATATAGGTATATCATTAAACTTTTGAGCAATCTTACCTCGTGTCACAACTACCAATTTCTGCTGCTTAAATGACCCGTACTTCCTGTATAGCCTCATATTCGTATAAGCTCTGATCCCATAATCTCGAACCCATTTCTCACAGAGTTTTTTAATAAAAATATAAAGTCTGTATACAACACTTCATGTTTAATATACCGTATATAGGATATATGTATTTTTATATTTTTTATGCATGCATTAATAAAGGGATTGTCTGTCTTATTAAAATATCACCCATGTCCACACCCTTCTACTGTACACTGCTACCTTATACACCACTTTGTTTGTTTTTTAATTCTATAAAAGTCATTTAAAGACATGTACAAGGTTATAACGAGCAAAACGGTACCTCATTATACTGTGTATCTCAAAAACTGACCAAGTTATGAAGGTTTCACTGAGCCATGTATTTCTTGGAAATATCACTGTGCAAGTAAACTGAATAAAGCAAATGTTGACACATTTTAAACTTCAATATCTATGTATAATACATAGCTATACACTCATGTTACCTCTACTTTAAAGGATTTGATAATGATTTACAATTCCCAACAGTTTTTTAAATTAATTGGTACCACAATTCATCTAAAAATTCATGATTTATCACAAAATGAGCCTAAAATCTACATAAAATGGCCCCTTTTCACACTATTTAAAACCTGTTTTAATAAATCTAAGAAATTTTCTTGCCATAAGTGCATAGAATATATATCAAGTAAGAGTTCTGAACAAATTTGAACAGTGAAAATTCCTCAGTTTAGGCACACAAAACAGAAAACTAGAGAAAAGTCACTTCAGGCCTCAGCCTATTGACAATACCAAGGGGAGGTAATTTGGAAATGAAAATTACTATAAACAGCTACAAGTGGTGATTTTGACTGTTTTAATGATTGGAAATTGTACCAAAAGGAAAATTGTTCATGAGTTACAGGGATTAATAGAGAAATTACATGTTTTTCACCTAATGTTTACAATAACTGTTGTTATGATGTCTGACATGATGTCATCCATTCTGTGACGTCATCAACAGAGCATTGATGACGTCATAAAGCATCAATGACGTCATAATACACACCACAGTAACTAACCACCAAATACAATATTACCAACATCAGAAAATGGCCCGAAGAAAAAGCTGGCATTCTAAAAGAACGAGAAGGGAAGCGATAACCCTGATCAAGCCAAACAGAAGACGGGCCAGGGAGCTATCCATAGAGCATCCATCTCTACTACCTTGTTCAAATGATGATGTGGAAAGACAGCCAAGTCAGCCTGCAGCTACGGTGTCCAGGCCTTTCTTTGATCACATAGATGCCGTAGATACCGGTAATCAAGGTTCAACTGTGGTAGGCAAGCTTAGACCTCTGCAATATAAAGAGAATGGCTTTACACAGGGCATTGATAATATAAACAATACCAATAACAATGAAAACATAATAGTCTCACTACAGTCCCTATCCACACTATGCCAAGCATTTGCATCACACGCATGTGCTCAGCCCAAATTTGGTGTCCATATAGTGAAGAGATTTGGTCTCTGCCCTACAGTTAAAGGTCAGTGTGAACACTGCAAATTTGAAACTTCTTTGATTAAGATGTACACAGAAATAGTGTCGTCGGGCGGAAAGGGGCCAGCTGCGGGGGCAATAAACAAGAGTCTTGTGCTGGCTACCTTGAAATCCAAGGTGGGCCCGTCCGATGTGCATTTATTTTTGACGTGCATGAATATCAAAACCAATGAGCCGGTCATACATACAGAGAACTTTTAGTAGACTTAGCACAAAAATGACCGAGCTTAACAAAGCTTCTATGCTTGAAAACCAGAGGTTTGTACGAGAGTGCCTAGAGTTGCTTGGTAAAAGGCCTGTTGTTGCCGTGGAAACTGATATGGCATATAACAACAGGCTCCAAGCTGGATTCGAGGCAGCCTCGGCTTCCTTTTCCCCACTTGTGGAACAGGAAACCAAATGCAAACTGACACTAGCTATGGAGACAGGAAACAAGTTATGCCTGAAACCAAGCTGTGATCACTCTGGTGCTCACTGTTCTAGGACTTATGGTGTAGACCAGACCATGTCCTCCGGTGAACGAGCGCTTACTCTGAAAAACCTGGAGAGTGTTCGAACTGCCAATATCGTCGGTGTCAAATCTCTGATGACTGACGGCAGCAGTCAGTACCCTAAATTGGTAAGAGATTATTGTAATACAACTGGTCTTAACATACAACATGAAACCTGTTTCCTTCATTTGTTGAGAAACTTGTACAAAAAGCTGAGAGCTTTAAAGCTTACCTCCATTGACCATAACTTTGATAAAGATGTGTTCATGGAGAAGCTTGCCTCATGTGTGCGCTGTCGCATTAGACTGGAACTAGCACGCATTCGACAAAGCTGTACTGGTGACCTGTTCATATCAAGATCCCAGACAGCTTTGCGAACTATTATGCCATGCTTAAGCGGTTTACACACCAACTGCCGTGCAAACTCTGTCGTCTGTGTGGCTCATCTTCCCTCGTACAACACACGACACTTGCCATATGGTCAGCATTTGGACCTAAACAGAGAAGATGAGCTTAAAGTACAAACAGTCATAAACAACAGCCTGTCTCTCGCAACACTCAAAAAGATACCAAACCTACAAACAACAAACAAAACAGAAAGTCTGAACCACCGTGCTTTCACATACGCACCAAAAAGCACCCTGTGGGGAAGAAATTTTGACGGGCTGTGTCACTCAGCAGTACACTCAGATAGTTTAGGGACAGGCCAATCAGCACTTATCCTGAGTAAGTCTATTGGCCTGAAATACCACCGACATGATCCCTTTTGGAAAGAAATGGCTAAAAGGGATCGCATCGATAGGTACCATGCTCTAAGAAAGCGCACTGCTCAGTACAAGTACATACGACACTTAGGTAAATTAAAGAAATGTAACCGTAAGATTCGAACACAATCACTATATGCACAGAGCACCCCCGAACAAGCTACCACACACAACTATGGTGTAAACTTAACAAATCACTGAACATAAACTTGAACAGAAAGAACACTAATATATGCAAAGAACTATGGTGTGTCAAATCAGTAAACTTGAACAATAACACAATCATGAACACGTTTACTCACCAATCTCTAAAACACACAGTTAGCAAACCCACGATGCCCTGTACAAGCCTTGTCTAAATTACATCGCTTCCTATCACTGTTGACCTTGCACGGTTCCAGGGACAAGTGCTGGATTTTAACACATAACCTGTTGTGACAAATATGTGACACGTGCAACTGAGGGGATAATGGCATACAATTATTTTGAAGGAAATACTGTAGACGGTGAACAGTGACGCGCCGCCTGTGATTTCGAAACATCAGCCGGATGACGCCATAACCGTCCTTATTTATTGTGCCCACCCAGGTTTTACAGCGATCACTGGAAACTGTAAAATTAGACAGTTTTTCAATAAACATCTGCTTTTCAGCAGCAGTAATCACAGAACTGAATATTACAGACATCGTGAATGTGTAACCACATGTAGCACAGACCTAGCAACAGAAAATCATACAAAAATGAATCAAATATCATGTACATGGAATTATCACCAGAAATCTTACCTTCACAACTGGTAACCATGGAAATAGTCCTTGAAATACAGGATAAATACAAGAAACCATTATGAGAAGACTGGTCTGTCCTAAACCTCTTAAAAAAATCAACTGCCAACACTGAACCAATGAACTTACTAATGCACTGCAAGCTTCATGACCATGTAAACAAGAGATTTCCAACCGGATGTACAGAGTTAACCCCCCCCCTTAATAATGCACTTTAACAATAAATGCTCATAATTCAGGCCTAAAACTACATGGTTTGTTTTGTTTTTAGTTTGAAATAGTAAATAATAGAATATGGGACTGTTAAATGTGCTATTAAGCACTGATTTCAAAGAAATTGGGTATTTTACAGCCTCAATAAGGTAGCAGTGTACAGTAAGATAGCAAGTTCCTGCAAAATAAGCCATGTGCCTTTGAATATGTGAACACAGTCAGAAAACCATGCATGCAATACATATTAAAGTATATATATTCATAATCTACAGAATATTTGCAATTATTTTCTAAAATTGGATCAAAGATAAGCAGGATTTGACCTTGTGTTCAGGATATGTGAAAACCATGGTAACGACATCAAAAACCATGAAAAAATGCAAAAAATCACTGTTTTCAACCCAAAATTACACCCCTCCTACTAGAATTTTTTTTCTTGAATCCAGTTTAAACTTGATACACACTATCTGGACGGCACAATAAGCCATATTTGGATATAGGTATATCATTAAACTTTTGAGCAATCTTACCTCGTGTCACAACTACCAATTTCTGCTGCTTAAATGACCCGTACTTCCTGTATAGCCTCATATTCGTATAAGCTCTGATCCCATAATCTCGAACCCATTTCTCACAGAGTTTTTAATAAAAATATAAAGTCTGTATACAACACTTCATGTTTAATATACCGTATATAGGATATATGTATTTTTATATTTTTTATGCATGCATTAATAAAGGGATTGTCTGTCTTATTAAAATATCACCCATGTCCACACCCTCTTACTGTACACTGCTACCTTATACACCACTTTGTTTGTTTTTTAATTCTATAAAAGTCATTTAAAGACATGTACAAGGTTATAACGAGCAAAACGGTACCTCATTATACTGTGTATCTCAAAAACTGACCAAGTTATGAAGGTTTCACTGAGCCATGTATTTCTTGGAAATATCACTGTGCAAGTAAACTGAATAAAGCAAATGTTGACACATTTTTAAACTTCAATATCTATGTATAATACATAGCTATACACTCATGTTACCTCTACTTTAAAGGATTTGATAATGATTTACAATTCCCAACAGTTTTTAAAGTAATTGGTACCACAATTCATCTAAAAATTCATGATTTATCACAAAATGAGCCTAAAATCTACATAAAATGGCCCCTTTTCACACTATTTAAAACCTGTTTTAATAAATCTAAGAAATTTTCTTGCCATAAGTGCATAGAATATATATCAAGTAAGAGTTCTGAACAAATTTGAACAGTGAAAATTCCTCAGTTTAGGCACACAAAACAGAAAACTAGAGAAAAGTCACTTCAGGCCTCAGCCTATTGAGACAATACCAAGGGGAGGTAATTTGGAAATGAAAATTACTATAAACAGCTACAAGTGGTGATTTTGACTGTTTTAATGATTGGAAATTGTACCAAAAGGAAAATTGTTCATGAGTTACAGGGATTAATAGAGAAATTACATGTTTTTCACCTAATGTTTACAATAACTGTTGTTATGATGTCTGACATGATGTCATCCATTCTGTGACGTCATCAACAGAGCATTGATGACGTCATAAAGCATCAATGACGTCATAATACACACCACAGTAACTAACCACCAAATACAATATTACCAACATCAGAAAATGGCCCGAAGAAAAAGCTGGCATTCTAAAAGAACGAGAAGGGAAGCGATAACCCTGATCAAGCCAAACAGAAGACGGGCCAGGGAGCTATCCATAGAGCATCCATCTCTACTCCTTGTTCAAATGATGATGTGGAAAGACAGCCAAGTCAGCCTGCAGCTACGGTGTCCAGGCCTTTCTTTGATCACATAGATGCCGTAGATACCGGTAATCAAGGTTCAACTGTGGTAGGCAAGCTTAGACCTCTGCAATATAAAGAGAATGGCTTTACACAGGGCATTGATAATATAAACAATACCAATAACAATGAAAACATAATAGTCTCACTACAGTCCCTATCCACACTATGCCAAGCATTTGCATCACACGCATGTGCTCAGCCCAAATTTGGTGTCCATATAGTGAAGAGATTTGGTCTCTGCCCTACAGTTAAAGGTCAGTGTGAACACTGCAAATTTGAAACTTCTTTGATTAAGATGTACACAGAAATAGTGTCGTCGGGCGGAAAGGGGCCAGCTGCGGGGGCAATAAACAAGAGTCTTGTGCTGGCACCTTGAAATCCAAGGTGGGCCCGTCCGATGTGCATTTATTTTTGACGTGCATGAATATCAAACCAATGAGCCGGTCATACATACAGAGAACTTTTAGTAGACTTAGCACAAAAATGACCGAGCTTAACAAAGCTTCTATGCTTGAAAACCAGAGGTTTGTACGAGAGTGCCTAGAGTTGCTTGGTAAAAGGCCTGTTGTTGCCGTGGAAACTGATATGGCATATAACAACAGGCTCCAAGCTGGATTCGAGGCAGCCTCGGCTTCCTTTTCCCCACTTGTGGAACAGGAAACCAAATGCAAACTGACACTAGCTATGGAGACAGGAAACAAGTTATGCCTGAAACCAAGCTGTGATCACTCTGGTGCTCACTGTTCTAGGACTTATGGTGTAGACCAGACCATGTCCTCC
Source organism: Argopecten irradians (assembly GCF_041381155.1). Classification (NCBI taxonomy): domain Eukaryota; kingdom Metazoa; phylum Mollusca; class Bivalvia; order Pectinida; family Pectinidae; genus Argopecten; species Argopecten irradians. Next base: position 43,362 of record NW_027187505.1, on the reverse strand, counting down.
GGTGAACGAGCGCTTACTCTGAAAAACCTGGAGAGTGTTCGAACTGCCAATATCGTCGGTGTCAAATCTCTGATGACTGACGGCAGCAGTCAGTACCCTAAATTGGTAAGAGATTATTGTAATACAACTGGTCTTAACATACAACATGAAACCTGTTTCCTTCATTTGTTGAGAAACTTGTACAAAAAGCTGAGAGCTTTAAAGCTTACCTCCATTGACCATAACTTTGATAAAGATGTGTTCATGGAGAAGCTTGCCTCATGTGTGTGCGCTGTCGCATTAGACAGGAACTAGCACGCATTCGACAAAGCTGTACTGGTGACCTGTTCATATCAAGATCCCAGACAGCTTTGCGAACTATTATGCCATGCTTAAGCGGTTTACACACCAACTGCCGTGCAAACTCTGTCGTCTGTGTGGCTCATCTTCCCTCGTACAACACACGACACTTGCCATATGGTCAGCATTTGGACCTAAACAGAGAAGATGAGCTTAAAGTACAAACAGTCATAAACAACAGCCTGTCTCTCGCAACACTCAAAAAGATACCAAACCTACAAACAACAAACAAAACAGAAAGTCTGAACCACCGTGCTTTCACATACGCACCAAAAAGCACCCTGTGGGGAAGAAATTTTGACGGGCTGTGTCACTCAGCAGTACACTCAGATAGTTTAGGGACAGGCCAATCAGCACTTATCCTGAGTAAGTCTATTGGCCTGAAATACCACCGACATGATCCCTTTTGGAAAGAAATGGCTAAAAGGGATCGCATCGATAGGTACCATGCTCTAAGAAAGCGCACTGCTCAGTACAAGTACATACGACACTTAGGTAAATTAAAGAAATGTAACCGTAAGATTCGAACACAATCACTATATGCACAGAGCACCCCCGAACAAGCTACCACACACAACTATGGTGTAAACTTAACAAATCACTGAACATAAACTTGAACAGAAAGAACACTAATATATGCAAAGAACTATGGTGTGTCAAATCAGTAAACTTGAACAATAACACAATCATGAACACGTTTACTCACCAATCTCTAAAACACACAGTTAGCAAACCCACGATGCCCTGTACAAGCCTTGTCTAAATTACATCGCTTCCTATCACTGTTGACCTTGCACGGTTCCAGGGACAAGTGCTGGATTTTAACACATAACCTGTTGTGACAAATATGTGACACGTGCAACTGAGGGGATAATGGCATACAATTATTTTGAAGGAAATACTGTAGACGGTGAACAGTGACGCGCCGCCTGTGATTTCGAAACATCAGCCGGATGACGCCATAACCGTCCTTATTTATTGTGCCCACCCAGGTTTTACAGCGATCACTGGAAACTGTAAAATTAGACAGTTTTTCAATAAACATCTGCTTTTCAGCAGCAGTAATCACAGAACTGAATATTACAGACATCGTGAATGTGTAACCACATGTAGCACAGACCTAGCAACAGAAAATCATACAAAAATGAATCAAATATCATGTACATGGAATTATCACCAGAAATCTTACCTTCACAACTGGTAACCATGGAAATAGTCCTTGAAATACAGGATAAATACAAGAAACCATTATGAGAAGACTGGTCTGTCCTAAACCTCTTAAAAAAATCAACTGCCAACACTGAACCAATGAACTTACTAATGCACTGCAAGCTTCATGACCATGTAAACAAGAGATTTCCAACCGGATGTACAGAGTTAACCCCCCTTAATAATGCACTTTAACAATAAATGCTCATAATTCAGGCCTAAAACTACATGGTTTGTTTTGTTTTTAGTTTGAAATAGTAAATAATAGAATATGGGACTGTTAAATGTGCTATTAAGCACTGATTTCAAAGAAATTGGGTATTTTACAGCCTCAATAAGGTAGCAGTGTACAGTAAGATAGCAAGTTCCTGCAAAATAAGCCATGTGCCTTTGAATATGTGAACACAGTCAGAAAACCATGCATGCAATACATATTAAAGTATATATATTCATAATCTACAGAATATTTGCAATTATTTTCTAAAATTGGATCAAAGATAAGCAGGATTTGACCTTGTGTTCAGGATATGTGAAAACCATGGTAACGACATCAAAAACCATGAAAAAATGCAAAAAATCACTGTTTTCAACCCAAAATTACACCCCTCCTACTAGAATTTTTTTTCTTGAATCCAGTTTAAACTTGATACACACTATCTGGACGGCACAATAAGCCATATTTGGATATAGGTATATCATTAAACTTTTGAGCAATCTTACCTCGTGTCACAACTACCAATTTCTGCTGCTTAAATGACCCGTACTTCCTGTATAGCCTCATATTCGTATAAGCTCTGATCCCATAATCTCGAACCCATTTCTCACAGAGTTTTTAATAAAAATATAAAGTCTGTATACAACACTTCATGTTTAATATACCGTATATAGGATATATGTATTTTTATATTTTTTATGCATGCATTAATAAAGGGATTGTCTGTCTTATTAAAATATCACCCATGTCCACACCCTCTTACTGTACACTGCTACCTTATACACCACTTTGTTTGTTTTTTAAATTCTATAAAAGTCATTTAAAAAGACATGTACAAGGTTATAACGAGCAAAACGGTACCTCATTATACTGTGTATCTCAAAAACTGACCAAGTTATGAAGGTTTCACTGAGCCATGTATTTCTTGGAAATATCACTGTGCAAGTAAACTGAATAAAGCAAATGTTGACACATTTTAAACTTCAATATCTATGTATAATACATAGCTATACACTCATGTTACCTCTACTTTAAAGGATTTGATAATGATTTACAATTCCCAACAGTTTTTAAAGTAATTGGTACCACAATTCATCTAAAAAATCATGATTTATCACAAAATGAGCCTAAAATCTACATAAAATGGCCCCTTTTCACACTATTTAAAACCTGTTTTAATAAATCTAAGAAATTTTCTTGCCATAAGTGCATAGAATATATATCAAGTAAGAGTTCTGAACAAATTTGAACAGTGAAAATTCCTCAGTTTAGGCACACAAAACAGAAAACTAGAGAAAAGTCACTTCAGGCCTCAGCCTATTGACAATACCAAGGGGAGGTAATTTGGAAATGAAAATTACTATAAACAGCTACAAGTGGTGATTTTGACTGTTTTAATGATTGGAAATTGTACCAAAAGGAAAATTGTTCATGAGTTACAGGGATTAATAGAGAAATTACATGTTTTTCACCTAATGTTTACAATGACTGTTGTTATGATGTCTGACATGATGTCATCCATTCTGTGACGTCATCAACAGAGCATTGATGACGTCATAAAGCATCAATGACGTCATAATACACACCACAGTAACTAACCACCAAATACAATATTACCAACATCAGAAAATGGCCCGAAGAAAAAGCTGGCATTCTAAAAGAACGAGAAGGGAAGCGATAACCCTGATCAAGCCAAACAGAAGACGGGCCAGGGAGCTATCCATAGAGCATCCATCTCTACTACCTTGTTCAAATGATGATGTGGAAAGACAGCCAAGTCAGCCTGCAGCTACGGTGTCCAGGCCTTTCTTTGATCACATAGATGCCGTAGATACCGGTAATCAAGGTTCAACTGTGGTAGGCAAGCTTAGACCTCTGCAATATAAAGAGAATGGCTTTACACAGGGCATTGATAATATAAACAATACCAATAACAATGAAAACATAATAGTCTCACTACAGTCCCTATCCACACTATGCCAAGCATTTGCATCACACGCATGTGCTCAGCCCAAATTTGGTGTCCATATAGTGAAGAGATTTGGTCTCTGCCCTACAGTTAAAGGTCAGTGTGAACACTGCAAATTTGAAACTTCTTTGATTAAGATGTACACAGAAATAGTGTCGTGGGCGGAAAGGGGCCAGCTGCGGGGGCAATAAACAAGAGTCTTGTGCTGGCTACCTTGAAATCCAAGGTGGGCCCGTCCGATGTGCATTTATTTTTGACGTGCATGAATATCAAACCAATGAGCCGGTCATACATACAGAGAACTTTTAGTAGACTTAGCACAAAAATGACCGAGCTTAACAAAGCTTCTATGCTTGAAAACCAGAGGTTTGTACGAGAGTGCCTAGAGTTGCTTGGTAAAAGGCCTGTTGTTGCCGTGGAAACTGATATGGCATATAACAACAGGCTCCAAGCTGGATTCGAGGCAGCCTCGGCTTCCTTTTCCCCACTTGTGGAACAGGAAACCAAATGCAAACTGACACTAGCTATGGAGACAGGAAACAAGTTATGCCTGAAACCAAGCTGTGATCACTCTGGTGCTCACTGTTCTAGGACTTATGGTGTAGACCAGACCATGTCCTCCGGTGAACGAGCGCTTACTCTGAAAAACCTGGAGAGTGTTCGAACTGCCAATATCGTCGGTGTCAAATCTCTGATGACTGACGGCAGCAGTCAGTACCCTAAATTGGTAAGAGATTATTGTAATACAACTGGTCTTAACATACAACATGAAACCTGTTTCCTTCATTTGTTGAGAAACTTGTACAAAAAGCTGAGAGCTTTAAAGCTTACCTCCATTGACCATAACTTTGATAAAGATGTGTTCATGGAGAAGCTTGCCTCATGTGTGCGCTGTCGCATTAGACTGGAACTAGCACGCATTCGACAAAGCTGTACTGGTGACCTGTTCATATCAAGATCCCAGACAGCTTTGCGAACTATTATGCCATGCTTAAGCGGTTTACACACCAACTGCCGTGCAAACTCTGTCGTCTGTGTGGCTCATCTTCCCTCGTACAACACACGACACTTGCCATATGGTCAGCATTTGGACCTAAACAGAGAAGATGAGCTTAAAGTACAAACAGTCATAAACAACAGCCTGTCTCTCGCAACACTCAAAAAGATAAAAAACCTACAAACAAAAAACAAAAAAAAACAGAAAGTCTGAACCACCGTGCTTTCACATACGCACCAAAAAGCACCCTGTGGGGAAGAAATTTTGACGGGCTGTGTCACTCAGCAGTACACTCAGATAGTTTAGGGACAGGCCAATCAGCACTTATCCTGAGTAAGTCTATTGGCCTGAAATACCACCGACATGATCCCTTTTGGAAAGAAATGGCTAAAAGGGATCGCATCGATAGGTACCATGCTCTAAGAAAGCGCACTGCTCAGTACACAAGTACATACGACACTTAGGTAAATTAAAGAAATGTAACCGTAAGATTCGAACACAATCACTATATGCACAGAGCACCCCCGAACAAGCTACCACACACAACTATGGTGTAAACTTAACAAATCACTGAACATAAACTTGAACAGAAAGAACACTAATATATGCAAAGAACTATGGTGTGTCAAATCAGTAAACTTGAACAATAACACAATCATGAACACGTTTACTCACCAATCTCTAAAACACACAGTTAGCAAACCCACGATGCCCTGTACAAGCCTTGTCTAAATTACATCGCTTCCTATCACTGTTGACCTTGCACGGTTCCAGGGACAAGTGCTGGATTTTAACACATAACCTGTTGTGACAAATATGTGACACGTGCAACTGAGGGGATAATGGCATACAATTATTTTGAAGGAAATACTGTAGACGGTGAACAGTGACGCGCCGCCTGTGATTTCGAAACATCAGCCGGATGACGCCATAACCGTCCTTATTTATTGTGCCCACCCAGGTTTTACAGCGATCACTGGAAACTGTAAAATTAGACAGTTTTTCAATAAACATCTGCTTTTCAGCAGCAGTAATCACAGAACTGAATATTACAGACATCGTGAATGTGTAACCACATGTAGCACAGACCTACAACAGAAAATCATACAAAAATGAATCAAATATCATGTACATGGAATTATCACCAGAAATCTTACCTTCACAACTGGTAACCATGGAAATAGTCCTTGAAATACAGGATAAATACAAGAAACCATTATGAGAAGACTGGTCTGTCCTAAACCTCTTAAAAAAATCAACTGCCAACACTGAACCAATGAACTTACTAATGCACTGCAAGCTTCATGACCATGTAAACAAGAGATTTCCAACCGGATGTACAGAGTTAACCCCCCTTAATAATGCACTTTAACAATAAATGCTCATAATTCAGGCCTAAAACTACATGGTTTGTTTTGTTTTTAGTTTGAAATAGTAAATAATAGAATATGGGACTGTTAAATGTGCTATTAAGCACTGATTTCAAAGAAATTGGGTATTTTACAGCCTCAATAAGGTAGCAGTGTACAGTAAGATAGCAAGTTCCTGCAAAATAAGCCATGTGCCTTTGAATATGTGAACACAGTCAGAAAACCATGCATGCAATACATATTAAAGTATATATATTCATAATCTACAGAATATTTGCAATTATTTTCTAAAATTGGATCAAAGATAAGCAGGATTTGACCTTGTGTTCAGGATATGTGAAAACCATGGTAACGACATCAAAAACCATGAAAAAATGCAAAAAATCACTGTTTTCAACCCAAAATTACACCCCTCCTACTAGAAATTTTTTTCTTGAATCCAGTTTAAACTTGATACACACTATCTGGACGGCACAATAAGCCATATTTGGATATAGGTATATCATTAAACTTTTGAGCAATCTTACCTCGTGTCACAACTACCAATTTCTGCTGCTTAAATGACCCGTACTTCCTGTATAGCCTCATATTCGTATAAGCTCTGATCCCATAATCTCGAACCCATTTCTCACAGAGTTTTTAATAAAAATATAAAGTCTGTATACAACACTTCATGTTTAATATACCGTATATAGGATATATGTATTTTTATATTTTTTATGCATGCATTAATAAAGGGATTGTCTGTCTTATTAAAATATCACCCATGTCCACACCCTCTTACTGTACACTGCTACCTTATACACCACTTTGTTTGTTTTTTAATTCTATAAAAGTCATTTAAAGACATGTACAAGGTTATAACGAGCAAAACGGTACCTCATTATACTGTGTATCTCAAAAACTGACCAAGTTATGAAGGTTTCACTGAGCCATGTATTTCTTGGAAATATCACTGTGCAAGTAAACTGAATAAAGCAAATGTTGACACATTTTTAAACTTCAATATCTATGTATAATACATAGCTATACACTCATGTTACCTCTACTTTAAAGGATTTGATAATGATTTACAATTCCCAACAGTTTTTAAAGTAATTGGTACCACAATTCATCTAAAAATTCATGATTTATCACAAAATGAGCCTAAAATCTACATAAAATGGCCCCTTTTCACACTATTTAAAACCTGTTTTAATAAATCTAAGAAATTTTCTTGCCATAAGTGCATAGAATATATATCAAGTAAGAGTTCTGAACAAATTTGAACAGTGAAAATTCCTCAGTTTAGGCACACAAAACAGAAAACTAGAGAAAAGTCACTTCAGGCCTCAGCCTATTGACAATACCAAGGGGAGGTAATTTGGAAATGAAAATTACTATAAACAGCTACAAGTGGTGATTTTGACTGTTTTAATGATTGGAAATTGTACCAAAAGGAAAATTGTTCATGAGTTACAGGGATTAATAGAGAAATTACATGTTTTTCACCTAATGTTTACAATAACTGTTGTTATGATGTCTGACATGATGTCATCCATTCTGTGACGTCATCAACAGAGCATTGATGACGTCATAAAGCATCAATGACGTCATAATACACACCACAGTAACTAACCACCAAATACAATATTACCAACATCAGAAAATGGCCCGAAGAAAAAGCTGGCATTCTAAAAGAACGAGAAGGGAAGCGATAACCCTGATCAAGCCAAACAGAAGACGGGCCAGGGAGCTATCCATAGAGCATCCATCTCTACTACCTTGTTCAAATGATGATGTGGAAAGACAGCCAAGTCAGCCTGCAGCTACGGTGTCCAGGCCTTTCTTTGATCACATAGATGCCGTAGATACCGGTAATCAAGGTTCAACTGTGGTAGGCAAGCTTAGACCTCTGCAATATAAAGAGAATGGCTTTACACAGGGCATTGATAATATAAACAATACCAATAACAATGAAAACATAATAGTCTCACTACAGTCCCTATCCACACTATGCCAAGCATTTGCATCACACGCATGTGCTCAGCCCAAATTTGGTGTCCATATAGTGAAGAGATTTGGTCTCTGCCCTACAGTTAAAGGTCAGTGTGAACACTGCAAATTTGAAACTTCTTTGATTAAGATGTACACAGAAATAGTGTCGTCGGGCGGAAAGGGGCCAGCTGCGGGGGCAATAAACAAGAGTCTTGTGCTGGCTACCTTGAAATCCAAGGTGGGCCCGTCCGATGTGCATTTATTTTTGACGTGCATGAATATCAAACCAATGAGCCGGTCATACATACAGAGAACTTTTAGTAGACTTAGCACAAAAATGACCGAGCTTAACAAAGCTTCTATGCTTGAAAACCAGAGGTTTGTACGAGAGTGCCTAGAGTTGCTTGGTAAAAGGCCTGTTGTTGCCGTGGAAACTGATATGGCATATAACAACAGGCTCCAAGCTGGATTCGAGGCAGCCTCGGCTTCCTTTTCCCCACTTGTGGAACAGGAAACCAAATGCAAACTGACACTAGCTATGGAGACAGGAAACAAGTTATGCCTGAAACCAAGCTGTGATCACTCTGGTGCTCACTGTTCTAGGACTTATGGTGTAGACCAGACCATGTCCTCCGGTGAACGAGCGCTTACTCTGAAAAACCTGGAGAGTGTTCGAACTGCCAATATCGTCGGTGTCAAATCTCTGATGACTGACGGCAGCAGTCAGTACCCTAAATTGGTAAGAGATTATTGTAATACAACTGGTCTTAACATACAACATGAAACCTGTTTCCTTCATTTGTTGAGAAACTTGTACAAAAAGCTGAGAGCTTTAAAGCTTACCTCCATTGACCATAACTTTGATAAAGATGTGTTCATGGAGAAGCTTGCCTCATGTGTGCGCTGTCGCATTAGACTGGAACTAGCACGCATTCGACAAAGCTGTACTGGTGACCTGTTCATATCAAGATCCCAGACAGCTTTGCGAACTATTATGCCATGCTTAAGCGGTTTACACACCAACTGCCGTGCAAACTCTGTCGTCTGTGTGGCTCATCTTCCCTCGTACAACACACGACACTTGCCATATGGTCAGCATTTGGACCTAAACAGAGAAGATGAGCTTAAAGTACAAACAGTCATAAACAACAGCCTGTCTCTCGCAACACTCAAAAAGATACCAAACCTACAAACAACAAACAAAAAACAGAAAGTCTGAACCACCGTGCTTTCACATACGCACCAATAAGCACCCTGTGGGGAAGAAATTTTGACGGGCTGTGTCACTCAGCAGTACACTCAGATAGTTTAGGGACAGGCCAATCAGCACTTATCCTGAGTAAGTCTATTGGCCTGAAATACCACCGACATGATCCCTTTTGGAAAGAAATGGCTAAAAGGGATCGCATCGATAGGTACCATGCTCTAAGAAAGCGCACTGCTCAGTACAAGTACATACGACACTTAGGTAAATTAAAGAAATGTAACCGTAAGATTCGAACACAATCACTATATGCACAGAGCACCCCCGAACAAGCTACCACACACAACTATGGTGTAAACTTAACAAATCACTGAACATAAACTTGAACAGAAAGAACACTAATATATGCAAAGAACTATGGTGTGTCAAATCAGTAAACTTGAACAATAACACAATCATGAACACGTTTACTCACCAATCTCTAAAACACACAGTTAGCAAACCCACGATGCCCTGTACAAGCCTTGTCTAAATTACATCGCTTCCTATCACTGTTGACCTTGCACGGTTCCAGGGACAAGTGCTGGATTTTAACACATAACCTGTTGTGACAAATATGTGACACGTGCAACTGAGGGGATAATGGCATACAATTATTTTGAAGGAAATACTGTAGACGGTGAACAGTGACGCGCCGCCTGTGATTTCGAAACATCAGCCGGATGACGCCATAACCGTCCTTATTTATTGTGCCCACCCAGGTTTTACAGCGATCACTGGAAACTGTAAAATTAGACAGTTTTTCAATAAACATCTGCTTTTCAGCAGCAGTAATCACAGAACTGAATATTACAGACATCGTGAATGTGTAACCACATGTAGCACAGACCTAGCAACAGAAAATCATACAAAAATGAATCAAATATCATGTACATGGAATTATCACCAGAAATCTTACCTTCACAACTGGTAACCATGGAAATAGTCCTTGAAATACAGGATAAATACAAGAAACCATTATGAGAAGACTGGTCTGTCCTAAACCTCTTAAAAAAATCAACTGCCAACACTGAACCAATGAACTTACTAATGCACTGCAAGCTTCATGACCATGTAAACAAGAGATTTCCAACCGGATGTACAGAGTTAACCCCCCTTAATAATGCACTTTAACAATAAATGCTCATAATTCAGGCCTAAAACTACATGGTTTGTTTTGTTTTTAGTTTGAAATAGTAAATAATAGAATATGGGACTGTTAAATGTGCTATTAAGCACTGATTTCAAAGAAATTGGGTATTTTACAGCCTCAATAAACACCACTTTGTTTGTTTTTTAATTCTATAAAAGTCATTTAAAGACATGTACAAGGTTATAACGAGCAAAACGGTACCTCATTATACTGTGTATCTCAAAAACTGACCAAGTTATGAAGGTTTCACTGAGCCATGTATTTCTTGGAAATATCACTGTGCAAGTAAACTGAATAAAGCAAATGTTGACACATTTTAAACTTCAATATCTATGTATAATACATAGCTATACACTCATGTTACCTCTACTTTAAAGGATTTGATAATGATTTACAATTCCCAACAGTTTTTAAAGTAATTGGTACCACAATTCATCTAAAAATTCATGATTTATCACAAAATGAGCCTAAAATCTACATAAAATGGCCCCTTTTCACACTATTTAAAACCTGTTTTAATAAATCTAAGAAATTTTCTTGCCATAAGTGCATAGAATATATATCAAGTAAGAGTTCTGACAAAACAATTTGAACAGTGAAAATTCCTCAGTTTAGGCACACAAAACAGAAAACTAGAGAAAAGTCACTTCAGGCCTCAGCCTATTGACAATACCAAGGGGAGGTAATTTGGAAATGAAAATTACTATAAACAGCTACAAGTGGTGATTTTGACTGTTTTAATGATTGGAAATTGTACCAAAAGGAAAATTGTTCATGAGTTACAGGGATTAATAGAGAAATTACATGTTTTTCACCTAATGTTTACAATAACTGTTGTTATGATGTCTGACATGATGTCATCCATTCTGTGACGTCATCAACAGAGCATTGATGACGTCATAAAGCATCAATGACGTCATAATACACACCACAGTAACTAACCACCAAATACAATATTACCAACATCAGAAAATGGCCCGAAGAAAAAGCTGGCATTCTAAAAGAACGAGAAGGGAAGCGATAACCCTGATCAAGCCAAACAGAAGACGGGCCAGGGAGCTATCCATAGAGCATCCATCTCTACTACCTTGTTCAAATGATGATGTGGAAAGACAGCCAAGTCAGCCTGCAGCTACGGTGTCCAGGCCTTTCTTTGATCACATAGATGCCGTAGATACCGGTAATCAAGGTTCAACTGTGGTAGGCAAGCTTAGACCTCTGCAATATAAAGAGAATGGCTTTACACAGGGCATTGATAATATAAACAATACCAATAACAATGAAAACATAATAGTCTCACTACAGTCCCTATCCACACTATGCCAAGCATTTGCATCACACGCATGTGCTCAGCCCAAATTTGGTGTCCATATAGTGAAGAGATTTGGTCTCTGCCCTACAGTTAAAGGTCAGTGTGAACACTGCAAATTTGAAACTTCTTTGATTAAGATGTACACAGAAATAGTGTCGTCGGGCGGAAAGGGGCCAGCTGCGGGGGCAATAAACAAGAGTCTTGTGCTGGCTCCTTGAAATCCAAGGTGGGCCCGTCCGATGTGCATTTATTTTTGACGTGCATGAATATCAAACCAATGAGCCGGTCATACATACAGAGAACTTTTAGTAGACTTAGCACAAAAATGACCGAGCTTAACAAAGCTTCTATGCTTGAAAACCAGAGGTTTGTACGAGAGTGCCTAGAGTTGCTTGGTAAAAGGCCTGTTGTTGCCGTGGAAACTGATATGGCATATAACAACAGGCTCCAAGCTGGATTCGAGGCAGCCTCGGCTTCCTTTTCCCCACTTGTGGAACAGGAAACCAAATGCAAACTGACACTAGCTATGGAGACAGGAAACAAGTTATGCCTGAAACCAAGCTGTGATCACTCTGGTGCTCACTGTTCTAGGACTTATGGTGTAGACCAGACCATGTCCTCCGGTGAACGAGCGCTTACTCTGAAAAACCTGGAGAGTGTTCGAACTGCCAATATCGTCGGTGTCAAATCTCTGATGACTGACGGCAGCAGTCAGTACCCTAAATTGGTAAGAGATTATTGTAATACAACTGGTCTTAACATACAACATGAAACCTGTTTCCTTCATTTGTTGAGAAACTTGTACAAAAAGCTGAGAGCTTTAAAGCTTACCTCCATTGACCATAACTTTGATAAAGATGTGTTCATGGAGAAGCTTGCCTCATGTGTGCGCTGTCGCATTAGACTGGAACTAGCACGCATTCGACAAAGCTGTACTGGTGACCTGTTCATATCAAGATCCCAGACAGCTTTGCGAACTATTATGCCATGCTTAAGCGGTTTACACACCAACTGCCGTGCAAACTCTGTCGTCTGTGTGGCTCATCTTCCCTCGTACAACACACGACACTTGCCATATGGTCAGCATTTGGACCTAAACAGAGAAGATGAGCTTAAAGTACAAACAGTCATAAACAACAGCCTGTCTCTCGCAACACTCAAAAAGATACCAAACCTACAAACAACAAACAAAAAAACAGAAAGTCTGAACCACCGTGCTTTCACATACGCACCAAAAAGCACCCTGTGGGGAAGAAATTTTGACGGGCTGTGTCACTCAGCAGTACACTCAGATAGTTTAGGGACAGGCCAATCAGCACTTATCCTGAGTAAGTCTATTGGCCTGAAATACCACCGACATGATCCCTTTTGGAAAGAAATGGCTAAAAGGGATCGCATCGATAGGTACCATGCTCTAAGAAAGCGCACTGCTCAGTACAAGTACATACGACACTTAGGTAAATTAAAGAAATGTAACCGTAAGATTCGAACACAATCACTATATGCACAGAGCACCCCCGAACAAGCTACCACACACAAACTATGGTGTAAACTTAACAAATCACTGAACATAAACTTGAACAGAAAGAACACTAATATATGCAAAGAACTATGGTGTGTCAAATCAGTAAACTTGAACAATAACACAATCATGAACACGTTTACTCACCAATCTCTAAAACACACAGTTACAAACCCACGATGCCCTGTACAAGCCTTGTCTAAATTACATCGCTTCCTATCACTGTTGACCTTGCACGGTTCCAGGGACAAGTGCTGGATTTTAACACATAACCTGTTGTGACAAATATGTGACACGTGCAACTGAGGGGATAATGGCATACAATTATTTTGAAGGAAATACTGTAGACGGTGAACAGTGACGCGCCGCCTGTGATTTCGAAACATCAGCCGGATGACGCCATAACCGTCCTTATTTATTGTGCCCACCCAGGTTTTACAGCGATCACTGGAAACTGTAAAATTAGACAGTTTTTCAATAAACATCTGCTTTTCAGCAGCAGTAATCACAGAACTGAATATTACAGACATCGTGAATGTGTAACCACATGTAGCACAGACCTAGCAACAGAAAATCATACAAAAATGAATCAAATATCATGTACATGGAATTATCACCAGAAATCTTACCTTCACAACTGGTAACCATGGAAATAGTCCTTGAAATACAGGATAAATACAAGAAACCATTATGAGAAGACTGGTCTGTCCTAAACCTCTTAAAAAAATCAACTGCCAACACTGAACCAATGAACTTACTAATGCACTGCAAGCTTCATGACCATGTAAACAAGAGATTTCCAACCGGATGTACAGAGTTAACCCCCCTTAATAATGCACTTTAACAATAAATGCTCATAATTCAGGCCTAAAACTACATGGTTTGTTTTGTTTTTAGTTTGAAATAGTAAATAATAGAATATGGGACTGTTAAATGTGCTATTAAGCACTGATTTCAAAGAAATTGGGTATTTTACAGCCTCAATAATACACCACTTTGTTTGTTTTTTAATTCTATAAAAGTCATTTAAAGACATGTACAAGGTTATAACGAGCAAAACGGTACCTCATTATACTGTGTATCTCAAAAACTGACCAAGTTATGAAGGTTTCACTGAGCCATGTATTTCTTGGAAATATCACTGTGCAAGTAAACTGAATAAAGCAAATGTTGACACATTTTAAACTTCAATATCTATGTATAATACATAGCTATACACTCATGTTACCTCTACTTTAAAGGATTTGATAATGATTTACAATTCCCAACAGTTTTTAAAGTAATTGGTACCACAATTCATCTAAAAATTCATGATTTATCACAAAATGAGCCTAAAATCTACATAAAATGGCCCCTTTTCACACTATTTAAAACCTGTTTTAATAAATCTAAGAAATTTTCTTGCCATAAGTGCATAGAATATATATCAAGTAAGAGTTCTGAACAAATTTGAACAGTGAAAATTCCTCAGTTTAGGCACACAAAACAGAAAACTAGAGAAAAGTCACTTCAGGCCTCAGCCTATTGACAATACCAAGGGGAGGTAATTTGGAAATGAAAATTACTATAAACAGCTACAAGTGGTGATTTTGACTGTTTTAATGATTGGAAATTGTACCAAAAGGAAAATTGTTCATGAGTTACAGGGATTAATAGAGAAATTACATGTTTTTCACCTAATGTTTACAATAATTTGTTATGATGTCTGACATGATGTCATCCATTCTGTGACGTCATCAACAGAGCATTGATGACGTCATAAAGCATCAATGACGTCATAATACACACCACAGTAACTAACCACCAAATACAATATTACCAACATCAGAAAATGGCCCGAAGAAAAAGCTGGCATTCTAAAAGAACGAGAAGGGAAGCGATAACCCTGATCAAGCCAAACAGAAGACGGGCCAGGGAGCTATCCATAGAGCATCCATCTCTACTACCTTGTTCAAATGATGATGTGGAAAGACAGCCAAGTCAGCCTGCAGCTACGGTGTCCAGGCCTTTCTTTGATCACATAGATGCCGTAGATACCGGTAATCAAGGTTCAACTGTGGTAGGCAAGCTTAGACCTCTGCAATATAAAGAGAATGGCTTTACACAGGGCATTGATAATATAAACAATACCAATAACAATGAAAACATAATAGTCTCACTACAGTCCCTATCCACACTATGCCAAGCATTTGCATCACACGCATGTGCTCAGCCCAAATTTGGTGTCCATATAGTGAAGAGATTTGGTCTCTGCCCTACAGTTAAAGGTCAGTGTGAACACTGCAAATTTGAAACTTCTTTGATTAAGATGTACACAGAAATAGTGTCGTCGGGCGGAAAGGGGCCAGCTGCGGGGGCAATAAACAAGAGTCTTGTGCTGGCTACCTTGAAATCCAAGGTGGGCCCGTCCGATGTGCATTTATTTTTGACGTGCATGAATATCAAACCCATGAGCCGGTCATACATACAGAGAACTTTTAGTAGACTTAGCACAAAAATGACCGAGCTTAACAAAGCTTCTATGCTTGAAAACCAGAGGTTTGTACGAGAGTGCCTAGAGTTGCTTGGTAAAAGGCCTGTTGTTGCCGGGAAACTGATATGGCATATAACAACAGGCTCCAAGCTGGATTCGAGGCAGCCTCGGCTTCCTTTTCCCCACTTGTGGAACAGGAAACCAAATGCAAACTGACACTAGCTATGGAGACAGGAAACAAGTTATGCCTGAAACCAAGCTGTGATCACTCTGGTGCTCACTGTTCTAGGACTTATGGTGTAGACCAGACCATGTCCTCCGGTGAACGAGCGCTTACTCTGAAAAACCTGGAGAGTGTTCGAACTGCCAATATCGTCGGTGTCAAATCTCTGATGACTGACGGCAGCAGTCAGTACCCTAAATTGGTAAGAGATTATTGTAATACAACTGGTCTTAACATACAACATGAAACCTGTTTCCTTCATTTGTTGAGAAACTTGTACAAAAAGCTGAGAGCTTTAAAGCTTACCTCCATTGACCATAACTTTGATAAAGATGTGTTCATGGAGAAGCTTGCCTCATGTGTGCGCTGTCGCATTAGACTGGAACTAGCACGCATTCGACAAAGCTGTACTGGTGACCTGTTCATATCAAGATCCCAGACAGCTTTGCGAACTATTATGCCATGCTTAAGCGGTTTACACACCAACTGCCGTGCAAACTCTGTCGTCTGTGTGGCTCATCTTCCCTCGTACAACACACGACACTTGCCATATGGTCAGCATTTGGACCTAAACAGAGAAGATGAGCTTAAAGTACAAACAGTCATAAACAACAGCCTGTCTCTCGCAACACTCAAAAAGATACCAAACCTACACACAACAAACAAAACAGAAAGTCTGAACCACCGTGCTTTCACATACGCACCAAAAAGCACCCTGTGGGGGCTAAGAAATTTTGACGGGCTGTGTCACTCAGCAGTACACTCAGATAGTTTAGGGACAGGCCAATCAGCACTTATCCTGAGTAAGTCTATTGGCCTGAAATACCACCGACATGATCCCTTTTGGAAAGAAATGGCTAAAAGGGATCGCATCGATAGGTACCATGCTCTAAGAAAGCGCACTGCTCAGTACAAGTACATACGACACTTAGGTAAATTAAAGAAATGTAACCGTAAGATTCGAACACAATCACTATATGCACAGAGCACCCCCGAACAAGCTACCACACACAACTATGGTGTAAACTTAACAAATCACTGAACATAAACTTGAACAGAAAGAACACTAATATATGCAAAGAACTATGGTGTGTCAAATCAGTAAACTTGAACAATAACACAATCATGAACACGTTTACTCACCAATCTCTAAAACACACAGTTAGCAAACCCACGATGCCCTGTACAAGCCTTGTCTAAATTACATCGCTTCCTATCACTGTTGACCTTGCACGGTTCCAGGGACAAGTGCTGGATTTTAACACATAACCTGTTGTGACAAATATGTGACACGTGCAACTGAGGGGATAATGGCATACAATTATTTTGAAGGAAATACTGTAGACGGTGAACAGTGACGCGCCGCCTGTGATTTCGAAACATCAGCCGGATGACGCCATAACCGTCCTTATTTATTGTGCCCACCCAGGTTTTACAGCGATCACTGGAAACTGTAAAATTAGACAGTTTTTCAATAAACATCTGCTTTTCAGCAGCAGTAATCACAGAACTGAATATTACAGACATCGTGAATGTGTAACCACATGTAGCACAGACCTAGCAACAGAAAATCATACAAAAATGAATCAAATATCATGTACATGGAATTATCACCAGAAATCTTACCTTCACAACTGGTAACCATGGAAATAGTCCTTGAAATACAGGATAAATACAAGAAACCATTATGAGAAGACTGGTCTGTCCTAAACCTCTTAAAAAAATCAACTGCCAACACTGAACCAATGAACTTACTAATGCACTGCAAGCTTCATGACCATGTAAACAAGAGATTTCCAACCGGATGTACAGAGTTAACCCCCCTTAATAATGCACTTTAACAATAAATGCTCATAATTCAGGCCTAAAACTACATGGTTTGTTTTGTTTTTAGTTTGAAATAGTAAATAATAGAATATGGGACTGTTAAATGTGCTATTAAGCACTGATTTCAAAGAAATTGGGTATTTTACAGCCTCAATAATACACCACTTTGTTTGTTTTTTAATTCTATAAAAGTCATTTAAAGACATGTACAAGGTTATAACGAGCAAAACGGTACCTCATTATACTGTGTATCTCAAAAACTGACCAAGTTATGAAGGTTTCACTGAGCCATGTATTTCTTGGAAATATCACTGTGCAAGTAAACTGAATAAAGCAAATGTTGACACATTTTAAACTTCAATATCTATGTATAATACATAGCTATACACTCATGTTACCTCTACTTTAAAGGATTTGATAATGATTTACAATTCCCAACAGTTTTTAAAGTAATTGGTACCACAATTCATCTAAAAATTCATGATTTATCACAAAATGAGCCTAAAATCTACATAAAATGGCCCCTTTTCACACTATTTAAAACCTGTTTTAATAAATCTAAGAAATTTTCTTGCCATAAGTGCATAGAATATATATCAAGTAAGAGTTCTGAACAAATTTGAACAGTGAAAATTCCTCAGTTTAGGCACACAAAACAGAAAACTAGAGAAAAGTCACTTCAGGCCTCAGCCTATTGACAATACCAAGGGGAGGTAATTTGGAAATGAAAATTACTATATAAACAGCTACAAGTGGTGATTTTGACTGTTTTAATGATTGGAAATTGTACCAAAAGGAAAATTGTTCATGAGTTACAGGGATTAATAGAGAAATTACATGTTTTTCACCTAATGTTTACAATAACTGTTGTTATGATGTCTGACATGATGTCATCCATTCTGTGACGTCATCAACAGAGCATTGATGACGTCATAAAGCATCAATGACGTCATAATACACACCACAGTAACTAACCACCAAATACAATATTACCAACATCAGAAAATGGCCCGAAGAAAAAGCTGGCATTCTAAAAGAACGAGAAGGGAAGCGATAACCCTGATCAAGCCAAACAGAAGACGGGCCAGGGAGCTATCCATAGAGCATCCATCTCTACTACCTTGTTCAAATGATGATGTGGAAAGACAGCCAAGTCAGCCTGCAGCTACGGTGTCCAGGCCTTTCTTTGATCACATAGATGCCGTAGATACCGGTAATCAAGGTTCAACTGTGGTAGGCAAGCTTAGACCTCTGCAATATAAAGAGAATGGCTTTACACAGGGCATTGATAATATAAACAATACCAATAACAATGAAAACATAATAGTCTCACTACTAGTCCCTATCCACACTATGCCAAGCATTTGCATCACACGCATGTGCTCAGCCAAAATTTGGTGTCCATATAGTGAAGAGATTTGGTCTCTGCCCTACAGTTAAAGGTCAGTGTGAACACTGCAAATTTGAAACTTCTTTGATTAAGATGTACACAGAAATAGTGTCGTCGGGCGGAAGGGGGCCAGCTGCGGGGGCAATAAACAAGAGTCTTGTGCTGGCTACCTTGAAATCCAAGGTGGGCCCGTCCGATGTGCATTTATTTTTGACGTGCATGAATATCAAACCAATGAGCCGGTCATACATACAGAGAACTTTTAGTAGACTTAGCACAAAAATGACCGAGCTTAACAAAGCTTCTATGCTTGAAAACCAGAGGTTTGTACGAGAGTGCCTAGAGTTGCTTGGTAAAAGGCCTGTTGTTGCCGTGGATGAAACTGATATGGCATATAACAACAGGCTCCAAGCTGGATTCGAGGCAGCCTCGGCTTCCTTTTCCCCACTTGTGGAACAGGAAACCAAATGCAAACTGACACTAGCTATGGAGACAGGAAACAAGTTATGCCTGAAACCAAGCTGTGATCACTCTGGTGCTCACTGTTCTAGGACTTATGGTGTAGACCAGACCATGTCCTCCGGTGAACGAGCGCTTACTCTGAAAAACCTGGAGAGTGTTCGAACTGCCAATATCGTCGGTGTCAAATCTCTGATGACTGACGGCAGCAGTCAGTACCCTAAATTGGTAAGAGATTATTGTAATACAACTGGTCTTAACATACAACATGAAACCTGTTTCCTTCATTTGTTGAGAAACTTGTACAAAAAGCTGAGAGCTTTAAAGCTTACCTCCATTGACCATAACTTTGATAAAGATGTGTTCATGGAGAAGCTTGCCTCATGTGTGCGCTGTCGCATTAGACTGGAACTAGCACGCATTCGACAAAGCTGTACTGGTGACCTGTTCATATCAAGATCCCAGACAGCTTTGCGAACTATTATGCCATGCTTAAGCGGTTTACACACCAACTGCCGTGCAAACTCTGTCGTCTGTGTGGCTCATCTTCCCTCGTACAACACACGACACTTGCCATATGGTCAGCATTTGGACCTAAACATAGAAGATGAGCTTAAAGTACAAACAGTCATAAACAACAGCCTGTCTCTCGCAACACTCAAAAACATACCAAACCTACAAACAACAAACAAAACAGAAAGTCTGAACCACCGTGCTTTCACATACGCACCAAAAAAGCACCCTGTGGGGAAGAAATTTTGACGGGCTGTGTCACTCAGCAGTACACCCAGATAGTTTAGGGACAGGCCAATCAGCACTTATCCTGAGTAAGTCTATTGGCCTGAAATACCACCGACATGATCCCTTTTGGAAAGAAATGGCTAAAAGGGATCGCATCGATAGGTACCATGCTCTAAGAAAGCGCACTGCTCAGTACAAGTACATACGACACTTAGGTAAATTAAAGAAATGTAACCGTAAGATTCGAACACAATCACTATATGCACAGAGCACCCCCGAACAAGCTACCACACACACAACTATGGTGTAAACTTAACAAATCACAGAACATAAACTTGAACAGAAAGAACACTAATATATGCAAAGAACTATGGTGTGTCAAATCAGTAAACTTGAACAATAACACAATCATGAACACGTTTACTCACCAATCTCTAAAAAAACACAGTTAGCAAACCCACGATGCCCTGTACAAGCCTTGTCTAAATTACATCGCTTCCTATCACTGTTGACCTTGCACGGTTCCAGGGACAAGTGCTGGATTTTAACACATAACCTGTTGTGACAAATATGTGACACGTGCAACTGAGGGGATAATGGCATACAATTATTTTGAAGGAAATACTGTAGACGGTGAACAGTGACGCGCCGCCTGTGATTTCGAAACATTAGCCGGATGACGCCATAACCGTCCTTATTTATTGTGCCCACCCAGGTTTTACAGCGATCACTGGAAACTGTAAAATTAGACAGTTTTTCAATAAACATCTGCTTTTCAGCAGCAGTAATCACAGAACTGAATATTACAGACATCGTGAATGTGTAACCACATGTAGCACAGACCTAGCAACAGAAAATCATACAAAAATGAATCAAATATCATGTACATGGAATTATCACCAGAAATCTTACCTTCACAACTGGTAACCATGGAAATAGTCCTTGAAATACAGGATAAATACAAGAAACCATTATGAGAAGACTGGTCTGTCCTAAACCTCTTAAAAAAATCAACTGCCAACACTGAACCAATGAACTTACTAATGCACTGCAAGCTTCATGACCATGTAAACAAGAGATTTCCAACCGGATGTACAGAGTTAACCCCCCTTAATAATGCACTTTAACAATAAATGCTCATAATTCAGGCCTAAAACTACATGGTTTGTTTTGTTTTTAGTTTGAAATAGTAAATAATAGAATATGGGACTGTTAAATGTGCTATTAAGCACTGATTTCAAAGAAATTGGGTATTTTACAGCCTCAATAAGGTAGCAGTGTACAGTAAGATAGCAAGTTCCTGCAAAATAAGCCATGTGCCTTTGAATATGTGAACACAGTCAGAAAACCATGCATGCAATACATATTAAAGTATATATATTCATAATCTACAGAATATTTGCAATTATTTTCTAAAATTGGATCAAAGATAAGCAGGATTTGACCTTGTGTTCAGGATATGTGAAAACCATGGTAACGACATCAAAAACCATGAAAAAATGCAAAATAAGCCACTATTTGGATATAGGTAAAATTACACCCCTCCTACTAGAAATTTTTTTCTTGAATCCAGTTTAAACTTGATACACACTATCTGGACGGCACAATAAGCCATATTTGGATATAGGTATATCATTAAACTTTTGAGCAATCTTACCTCGTGTCACAACTACCAATTTCTGCTGCTTAAATGACCCGTACTTCCTGTATAGCCTCATATTCGTATAAGCTCTGATCCCATAATCTCGAACCCATTTCTCACAGAGTTTTTAATAAAAATATAAAGTCTGTATACAACACTTCATGTTTAATATACCGTATATAGGATATATGTATTTTTATATTTTTTATGCATGCATTAATAAAGGGATTGTCTGTCTTATTAAAATATCACCCATGTCCACACCCTCTTACTGTACACTGCTACCTTATACACCACTTTGTTTGTTTTTTAATTCTATAAAAGTCATTTAAAGACATGTACAAGGTTATAACGAGCAAAACGGTACCTCATTATACTGTGTATCTCAAAAACTGACCAAGTTATGAAGGTTTCACTGAGCCATGTATTTCTTGGAAATATCACTGTGCAAGTAAACTGAATAAAGCAAATGTTGACACATTTTAAACTTCAATATCTATGTATCATATATAGCTATACACTCATGTTACCTCTACTTTAAAGGATTTGATAATGATTTACGATTCCCAACAGTTTTTAAAGTAATTGGTACCACAATTCATCTAAAAATTCATGATTTATCACAAAATGAGCCTAAAATCTACATAAAATGGCCCCTTTTCACACTATTTAAAACCTGTTTTAATAAATCTAAGAAATTTTCTTGCCATAAGTGCATAGAATATATATCAAGTAAGAGTTCTGAACAAATTTTGAACAGTGAAAATTCCTCAGTTTAGGCACACAAAACAGAAAACTAGAGAAAAGTCACTTCAGGCCTCAGTCTATTGACAATACCAAGGGGAGGTAATTTGGAAATGAAAATTACTATAAACAGCTACAAGTGGTGATTTTGACTGTTTTAATGATTGGAAATTGTACCAAAAGGAAAATTGTTCATGAGTTACAGGGATTAATAGAGAAATTACATGTTTTTCACCTAATGTTTACAATAACTGTTGTTATGATGTCTGACATGATGTCATCCATTCTGTGACGTCATCAACAGAGCATTGATGACGTCATAAAGCATCAATGACATCATAATACACACCACAGTAACTAACCACCAAATACAATATTACCAACATCAGAAAATGGCCCGAAGAAAAAGCTGGCATTCTAAAAGAACGAGAAGGGAAGCGATAACCCTGATCAAGCCAAACAGAAGACGGGCCAGGGAGCTATCCATAGAGCATCCATCTCTACTACCTTGTTCAAATGATGATGTGGAAAGACAGCCAAGTCAGCCTGCAGCTACGGTGTCCAGGCCTTTCTTTGATCACATAGATGCCGTAGATACCGGTAATCAAGGTTCAACTGTGGTAGGCAAGCTTAGACCTCTGCAATATAAAGAGAATGGCTTTACACAGGGCATTGATAATATAAACAATACCAATAACAATGAAAACATAATAGTCTCACTACAGTCCCTATCCACACTATGCCAAGCATTTGCATCACACGCATGTGCTCAGCCCAAATTTGGTGTCCATATAGTGAAGAGATTTGGTCTCTGCCCTACAGTTAAAGGTCAGTGTGAACACTGCAAATTTGAAACTTCTTTGATTAAGATGTACACAGAAATAGTGTCGTCGGGCGGAAAGGGGCCAGCTGCGGGGGCAATAAACAAGAGTCTTGTGCTGGCTACGGGGGGGGGGGGGGGGGGGGGGGGGGGGGGGGGGGGGGGGGGGGGGGGGGGGGGGGGGGGGGGGGGGGGGGGGGGGGGGGGGGGGGGGGGGGGGGGGGGGGGGGGGGGGGGGGGGGGGGGGGGGGGGGGGGGGGGGGGGGGGGGGGGGGGGGGGGGGGGGGGGGGGGGGGGGGGGGGGGGGGGGGGGGGGGGGGGGGGGGGGGGGGGGGGGGGGGGGGGGGGGGGGGGGGGGGGGGGGGGGGGGGGGGGGGGGGGGGGGGGGGGGGGGGGGGGGGGGGGGGGGGGGGGGGGGGGGGGGGGGGGGGGGGGGGGGGGGGGGGGGGGGGGGGGGGGGGGGGGGGGGGGGGGGGGGGGGGGGGGGGGGGGGGGGGGGGGGGGGGGGGGGGGGGGGGGGGGGGGGGGGGGGGGGGGGGGGGGGGGGGGGGGGGGGGGGGGGGGGGGGGGGGGGGGGGGGGGGGGGGGGGGGGGGGGGGGGGGGGGGGGGGGGGGGGGGGGGGGGGGGGGGGGGGGGGGGGGGGGGGGGGGGGGGGGGGGGGGGGGGGGGGGGGGGGGGGGGGGGGGGGGGGGGGGGGGGGGGGGGGGGGGGGGGGGGGGGGGGGGGGGGGGGGGGGGGGGGGGGGGGGGGGGGGGGGGGGGGGGGGGGGGGGGGGGGGGGGGGGGGGGGGGGGGGGGGGGGGGGGGGGGGGGGGGGGGGGGGGGGGGGGGGGGGGGGGGGGGGGGGGGGGGGGGGGGGGGGGGGGGGGGGGGGGGGGGGGGGGGGGGGGGGGGGGGGGGGGGGGGGGGGGGGGGGGGGGGGGGGGGGGGGGGGGGGGGGGGGGGGGGGGGGGGGGGGGGGGGGGGGGGGGGGGGGGGGGGGGGGGGGGGGGGGGGGGGGGGGGGGGGGGGGGGGGGGGGGGGGGGGGGGGGGGGGGGGGGGGGGGGGGGGGGGGGGGGGGGGGGGGGGGGGGGGGGGGGGGGGGGGGGGGGGGGGGGGGGGGGGGGGGGGGGGGGGGGGGGGGGGGGGGGGGGGGGGGGGGGGGGGGGGGGGGGGGGGGGGGGGGGGGGGGGGGGGGGGGGGGGGGGGGGGGGGGGGGGGGGGGGGGGGGGGGGGGGGGGGGGGGGGGGGGGGGGGGGGGGGGGGGGGGGGGGGGGGGGGGGGGGGGGGGGGGGGGGGGGGGGGGGGGGGGGGGGGGGGGGGGGGGGGGGGGGGGGGGGGGGGGGGGGGGGGGGGGGGGGGGGGGGGGGGGGGGGGGGGGGGGGGGGGGGGGGGGGGGGGGGGGGGGGGGGGGGGGGGGGGGGGGGGGGGGGGGGGGGGGGGGGGGGGGGGGGGGGGGGGGGGGGGGGGGGGGGGGGGGGGGGGGGGGGGGGGGGGGGGGGGGGGGGGGGGGGGGGGGGGGGGGGGGGGGGGGGGGGGGGGGGGGGGGGGGGGGGGGGGGGGGGGGGGGGGGGGGGGGGGGGGGGGGGGGGGGGGGGGGGGGGGGGGGGGGGGGGGGGGGGGGGGGGGGGGGGGGGGGGGGGGGGGGGGGGGGGGGGGGGGGGGGGGGGGGGGGGGGGGGGGGGGGGGGGGGGGGGGGGGGGGGGGGGGGGGGGGGGGGGGGGGGGGGGGGGGGGGGGGGGGGGGGGGGGGGGGGGGGGGGGGGGGGGGGGGGGGGGGGGGGGGGGGGGGGGGGGGGGGGGGGGGGGGGGGGGGGGGGGGGGGGGGGGGGGGGGGGGGGGGGGGGGGGGGGGGGGGGGGGGGGGGGGGGGGGGGGGGGGGGGGGGGGGGGGGGGGGGGGGGGGGGGGGGGGGGGGGGGGGGGGGGGGGGGGGGGGGGGGGGGGGGGGGGGGGGGGGGGGGGGGGGGGGGGGGGGGGGGGGGGGGGGGGGGGGGGGGGGGGGGGGGGGGGGGGGGGGGGGGGGGGGGGGGGGGGGGGGGGGGGGGGGGGGGGGGGGGGGGGGGGGGGGGGGGGGGGGGGGGGGGGGGGGGGGGGGGGGGGGGGGGGGGGGGGGGGGGGGGGGGGGGGGGGGGGGGGGGGGGGGGGGGGGGGGGGGGGGGGGGGGGGGGGGGGGGGGGGGGGGGGGGGGGGGGGGGGGGGGGGGGGGGGGGGGGGGGGGGGGGGGGGGGGGGGGGGGGGGGGGGGGGGGGGGGGGGGGGGGGGGGGGGGGGGGGGGGGGGGGGGGGGGGGGGGGGGGGGGGGGGGGGGGGGGGGGGGGGGGGGGGGGGGGGGGGGGGGGGGGGGGGGGGGGGGGGGGGGGGGGGGGGGGGGGGGGGGGGGGGGGGGGGGGGGGGGGGGGGGGGGGGGGGGGGGGGGGGGGGGGGGGGGGGGGGGGGGGGGGGGGGGGGGGGGGGGGGGGGGGGGGGGGGGGGGGGGGGGGGGGGGGGGGGGGGGGGGGGGGGGGGGGGGGGGGGGGGGGGGGGGGGGGGGGGGGGGGGGGGGGGGGGGGGGGGGGGGGGGGGGGGGGGGGGGGGGGGGGGGGGGGGGGGGGGGGGGGGGGGGGGGGGGGGGGGGGGGGGGGGGGGGGGGGGGGGGGGGGGGGGGGGGGGGGGGGGGGGGGGGGGGGGGGGGGGGGGGGGGGGGGGGGGGGGGGGGGGGGGGGGGGGGGGGGGGGGGGGGGGGGGGGGGGGGGGGGGGGGGGGGGGGGGGGGGGGGGGGGGGGGGGGGGGGGGGGGGGGGGGGGGGGGGGGGGGGGGGGGGGGGGGGGGGGGGGGGGGGGGGGGGGGGGGGGGGGGGGGGGGGGGGGGGGGGGGGGGGGGGGGGGGGGGGGGGGGGGGGGGGGGGGGGGGGGGGGGGGGGGGGGGGGGGGGGGGGGGGGGGGGGGGGGGGGGGGGGGGGGGGGGGGGGGGGGGGGGGGGGGGGGGGGGGGGGGGGGGGGGGGGGGGGGGGGGGGGGGGGGGGGGGGGGGGGGGGGGGGGGGGGGGGGGGGGGGGGGGGGGGGGGGGGGGGGGGGGGGGGGGGGGGGGGGGGGGGGGGGGGGGGGGGGGGGGGGGGGGGGGGGGGGGGGGGGGGGGGGGGGGGGGGGGGGGGGGGGGGGGGGGGGGGGGGGGGGGGGGGGGGGGGGGGGGGGGGGGGGGGGGGGGGGGGGGGGGGGGGGGGGGGGGGGGGGGGGGGGGGGGGGGGGGGGGGGGGGGGGGGGGGGGGGGGGGGGGGGGGGGGGGGGGGGGGGGGGGGGGGGGGGGGGGGGGGGGGGGGGGGGGGGGGGGGGGGGGGGGGGGGGGGGGGGGGGGGGGGGGGGGGGGGGGGGGGGGGGGGGGGGGGGGGGGGGGGGGGGGGGGGGGGGGGGGGGGGGGGGGGGGGGGGGGGGGGGGGGGGGGGGGGGGGGGGGGGGGGGGGGGGGGGGGGGGGGGGGGGGGGGGGGGGGGGGGGGGGGGGGGGGGGGGGGGGGGGGGGGGGGGGGGGGGGGGGGGGGGGGGGGGGGGGGGGGGGGGGGGGGGGGGGGGGGGGGGGGGGGGGGGGGGGGGGGGGGGGGGGGGGGGGGGGGGGGGGGGGGGGGGGGGGGGGGGGGGGGGGGGGGGGGGGGGGGGGGGGGGGGGGGGGGGGGGGGGGGGGGGGGGGGGGGGGGGGGGGGGGGGGGGGGGGGGGGGGGGGGGGGGGGGGGGGGGGGGGGGGGGGGGGGGGGGGGGGGGGGGGGGGGGGGGGGGGGGGGGGGGGGGGGGGGGGGGGGGGGGGGGGGGGGGGGGGGGGGGGGGGGGGGGGGGGGGGGGGGGGGGGGGGGGGGGGGGGGGGGGGGGGGGGGGGGGGGGGGGGGGGGGGGGGGGGGGGGGGGGGGGGGGGGGGGGGGGGGGGGGGGGGGGGGGGGGGGGGGGGGGGGGGGGGGGGGGGGGGGGGGGGGGGGGGGGGGGGGGGGGGGGGGGGGGGGGGGGGGGGGGGGGGGGGGGGGGGGGGGGGGGGGGGGGGGGGGGGGGGGGGGGGGGGGGGGGGGGGGGGGGGGGGGGGGGGGGGGGGGGGGGGGGGGGGGGGGGGGGGGGGGGGGGGGGGGGGGGGGGGGGGGGGGGGGGGGGGGGGGGGGGGGGGGGGGGGGGGGGGGGGGGGGGGGGGGGGGGGGGGGGGGGGGGGGGGGGGGGGGGGGGGGGGGGGGGGGGGGGGGGGGGGGGGGGGGGGGGGGGGGGGGGGGGGGGGGGGGGGGGGGGGGGGGGGGGGGGGGGGGGGGGGGGGGGGGGGGGGGGGGGGGGGGGGGGGGGGGGGGGGGGGGGGGGGGGGGGGGGGGGGGGGGGGGGGGGGGGGGGGGGGGGGGGGGGGGGGGGGGGGGGGGGGGGGGGGGGGGGGGGGGGGGGGGGGGGGGGGGGGGGGGGGGGGGGGGGGGGGGGGGGGGGGGGGGGGGGGGGGGGGGGGGGGGGGGGGGGGGGGGGGGGGGGGGGGGGGGGGGGGGGGGGGGGGGGGGGGGGGGGGGGGGGGGGGGGGGGGGGGGGGGGGGGGGGGGGGGGGGGGGGGGGGGGGGGGGGGGGGGGGGGGGGGGGGGGGGGGGGGGGGGGGGGGGGGGGGGGGGGGGGGGGGGGGGGGGGGGGGGGGGGGGGGGGGGGGGGGGGGGGGGGGGGGGGGGGGGGGGGGGGGGGGGGGGGGGGGGGGGGGGGGGGGGGGGGGGGGGGGGGGGGGGGGGGGGGGGGGGGGGGGGGGGGGGGGGGGGGGGGGGGGGGGGGGGGGGGGGGGGGGGGGGGGGGGGGGGGGGGGGGGGGGGGGGGGGGGGGGGGGGGGGGGGGGGGGGGGGGGGGGGGGGGGGGGGGGGGGGGGGGGGGGGGGGGGGGGGGGGGGGGGGGGGGGGGGGGGGGGGGGGGGGGGGGGGGGGGGGGGGGGGGGGGGGGGGGGGGGGGGGGGGGGGGGGGGGGGGGGGGGGGGGGGGGGGGGGGGGGGGGGGGGGGGGGGGGGGGGGGGGGGGGGGGGGGGGGGGGGGGGGGGGGGGGGGGGGGGGGGGGGGGGGGGGGGGGGGGGGGGGGGGGGGGGGGGGGGGGGGGGGGGGGGGGGGGGGGGGGGGGGGGGGGGGGGGGGGGGGGGGGGGGGGGGGGGGGGGGGGGGGGGGGGGGGGGGGGGGGGGGGGGGGGGGGGGGGGGGGGGGGGGGGGGGGGGGGGGGGGGGGGGGGGGGGGGGGGGGGGGGGGGGGGGGGGGGGGGGGGGGGGGGGGGGGGGGGGGGGGGGGGGGGGGGGGGGGGGGGGGGGGGGGGGGGGGGGGGGGGGGGGGGGGGGGGGGGGGGGGGGGGGGGGGGGGGGGGGGGGGGGGGGGGGGGGGGGGGGGGGGGGGGGGGGGGGGGGGGGGGGGGGGGGGGGGGGGGGGGGGGGGGGGGGGGGGGGGGGGGGGGGGGGGGGGGGGGGGGGGGGGGGGGGGGGGGGGGGGGGGGGGGGGGGGGGGGGGGGGGGGGGGGGGGGGGGGGGGGGGGGGGGGGGGGGGGGGGGGGGGGGGGGGGGGGGGGGGGGGGGGGGGGGGGGGGGGGGGGGGGGGGGGGGGGGGGGGGGGGGGGGGGGGGGGGGGGGGGGGGGGGGGGGGGGGGGGGGGGGGGGGGGGGGGGGGGGGGGGGGGGGGGGGGGGGGGGGGGGGGGGGGGGGGGGGGGGGGGGGGGGGGGGGGGGGGGGGGGGGGGGGGGGGGGGGGGGGGGGGGGGGGGGGGGGGGGGGGGGGGGGGGGGGGGGGGGGGGGGGGGGGGGGGGGGGGGGGGGGGGGGGGGGGGGGGGGGGGGGGGGGGGGGGGGGGGGGGGGGGGGGGGGGGGGGGGGGGGGGGGGGGGGGGGGGGGGGGGGGGGGGGGGGGGGGGGGGGGGGGGGGGGGGGGGGGGGGGGGGGGGGGGGGGGGGGGGGGGGGGGGGGGGGGGGGGGGGGGGGGGGGGGGGGGGGGGGGGGGGGGGGGGGGGGGGGGGGGGGGGGGGGGGGGGGGGGGGGGGGGGGGGGGGGGGGGGGGGGGGGGGGGGGGGGGGGGGGGGGGGGGGGGGGGGGGGGGGGGGGGGGGGGGGGGGGGGGGGGGGGGGGGGGGGGGGGGGGGGGGGGGGGGGGGGGGGGGGGGGGGGGGGGGGGGGGGGGGGGGGGGGGGGGGGGGGGGGGGGGGGGGGGGGGGGGGGGGGGGGGGGGGGGGGGGGGGGGGGGGGGGGGGGGGGGGGGGGGGGGGGGGGGGGGGGGGGGGGGGGGGGGGGGGGGGGGGGGGGGGGGGGGGGGGGGGGGGGGGGGGGGGGGGGGGGGGGGGGGGGGGGGGGGGGGGGGGGGGGGGGGGGGGGGGGGGGGGGGGGGGGGGGGGGGGGGGGGGGGGGGGGGGGGGGGGGGGGGGGGGGGGGGGGGGGGGGGGGGGGGGGGGGGGGGGGGGGGGGGGGGGGGGGGGGGGGGGGGGGGGGGGGGGGGGGGGGGGGGGGGGGGGGGGGGGGGGGGGGGGGGGGGGGGGGGGGGGGGGGGGGGGGGGGGGGGGGGGGGGGGGGGGGGGGGGGGGGGGGGGGGGGGGGGGGGGGGGGGGGGGGGGGGGGGGGGGGGGGGGGGGGGGGGGGGGGGGGGGGGGGGGGGGGGGGGGGGGGGGGGGGGGGGGGGGGGGGGGGGGGGGGGGGGGGGGGGGGGGGGGGGGGGGGGGGGGGGGGGGGGGGGGGGGGGGGGGGGGGGGGGGGGGGGGGGGGGGGGGGGGGGGGGGGGGGGGGGGGGGGGGGGGGGGGGGGGGGGGGGGGGGGGGGGGGGGGGGGGGGGGGGGGGGGGGGGGGGGGGGGGGGGGGGGGGGGGGGGGGGGGGGGGGGGGGGGGGGGGGGGGGGGGGGGGGGGGGGGGGGGGGGGGGGGGGGGGGGGGGGGGGGGGGGGGGGGGGGGGGGGGGGGGGGGGGGGGGGGGGGGGGGGGGGGGGGGGGGGGGGGGGGGGGGGGGGGGGGGGGGGGGGGGGGGGGGGGGGGGGGGGGGGGGGGGGGGGGGGGGGGGGGGGGGGGGGGGGGGGGGGGGGGGGGGGGGGGGGGGGGGGGGGGGGGGGGGGGGGGGGGGGGGGGGGGGGGGGGGGGGGGGGGGGGGGGGGGGGGGGGGGGGGGGGGGGGGGGGGGGGGGGGGGGGGGGGGGGGGGGGGGGGGGGGGGGGGGGGGGGGGGGGGGGGGGGGGGGGGGGGGGGGGGGGGGGGGGGGGGGGGGGGGGGGGGGGGGGGGGGGGGGGGGGGGGGGGGGGGGGGGGGGGGGGGGGGGGGGGGGGGGGGGGGGGGGGGGGGGGGGGGGGGGGGGGGGGGGGGGGGGGGGGGGGGGGGGGGGGGGGGGGGGGGGGGGGGGGGGGGGGGGGGGGGGGGGGGGGGGGGGGGGGGGGGGGGGGGGGGGGGGGGGGGGGGGGGGGGGGGGGGGGGGGGGGGGGGGGGGGGGGGGGGGGGGGGGGGGGGGGGGGGGGGGGGGGGGGGGGGGGGGCGGGGGGGGGGGGGGGGGGGGGGGGGGGGGGGGGGGGGGGGGGGGGGGGGGGGGGGGGGGGGGGGGGGGGGGGGGGGGGGGGGGGGGGGGGGGGGGGGGGGGGGGGGGGGGGGGGGGGGGGGGGGGGGGGGGGGGGGGGGGGGGGGGGGGGGGGGGGGGGGGGGGGGGGGGGGGGGGGGGGGGGGGGGGGGGGGGGGGGGGGGGGGGGGGGGGGGGGGGGGGGGGGGGGGGGGGGGGGGGGGGGGGGGGGGGGGGGGGGGGGGGGGGGGGGGGGGGGGGGGGGGGGGGGGGGGGGGGGGGGGGGGGGGGGGGGGGGGGGGGGGGGGGGGGGGGGGGGGGGGGGGGGGGGGGGGGGGGGGGGGGGGGGGGGGGGGGGGGGGGGGGGGGGGGGGGGGGGGGGGGGGGGGGGGGGGGGGGGGGGGGGGGGGGGGGGGGGGGGGGGGGGGGGGGGGGGGGGGGGGGGGGGGGGGGGGGGGGGGGGGGGGGGGGGGGGGGGGGGGGGGGGGGGGGGGGGGGGGGGGGGGGGGGGGGGGGGGGGGGGGGGGGGGGGGGGGGGGGGGGGGGGGGGGGGGGGGGGGGGGGGGGGGGGGGGGGGGGGGGGGGGGGGGGGGGGGGGGGGGGGGGGGGGGGGGGGGGGGGGGGGGGGGGGGGGGGGGGGGGGGGGGGGGGGGGGGGGGGGGGGGGGGGGGGGGGGGGGGGGGGGGGGGGGGGGGGGGGGGGGGGGGGGGGGGGGGGGGGGGGGGGGGGGGGGGGGGGGGGGGGGGGGGGGGGGGGGGGGGGGGGGGGGGGGGGGGGGGGGGGGGGGGGGGGGGGGGGGGGGGGGGGGGGGGGGGGGGGGGGGGGGGGGGGGGGGGGGGGGGGGGGGGGGGGGGGGGGGGGGGGGGGGGGGGGGGGGGGGGGGGGGGGGGGGGGGGGGGGGGGGGGGGGGGGGGGGGGGGGGGGGGGGGGGGGGGGGGGGGGGGGGGGGGGGGGGGGGGGGGGGGGGGGGGGGGGGGGGGGGGGGGGGGGGGGGGGGGGGGGGGGGGGGGGGGGGGGGGGGGGGGGGGGGGGGGGGGGGGGGGGGGGGGGGGGGGGGGGGGGGGGGGGGGGGGGGGGGGGGGGGGGGGGGGGGGGGGGGGGGGGGGGGGGGGGGGGGGGGGGGGGGGGGGGGGGGGGGGGGGGGGGGGGGGGGGGGGGGGGGGGGGGGGGGGGGGGGGGGGGGGGGGGGGGGGGGGGGGGGGGGGGGGGGGGGGGGGGGGGGGGGGGGGGGGGGGGGGGGGGGGGGGGGGGGGGGGGGGGGGGGGGGGGGGGGGGGGGGGGGGGGGGGGGGGGGGGGGGGGGGGGGGGGGGGGGGGGGGGGGGGGGGGGGGGGGGGGGGGGGGGGGGGGGGGGGGGGGGGGGGGGGGGGGGGGGGGGGGGGGGGGGGGGGGGGGGGGGGGGGGGGGGGGGGGGGGGGGGGGGGGGGGGGGGGGGGGGGGGGGGGGGGGGGGGGGGGGGGGGGGGGGGGGGGGGGGGGGGGGGGGGGGGGGGGGGGGGGGGGGGGGGGGGGGGGGGGGGGGGGGGGGGGGGGGGGGGGGGGGGGGGGGGGGGGGGGGGGGGGGGGGGGGGGGGGGGGGGGGGGGGGGGGGGGGGGGGGGGGGGGGGGGGGGGGGGGGGGGGGGGGGGGGGGGGGGGGGGGGGGGGGGGGGGGGGGGGGGGGGGGGGGGGGGGGGGGGGGGGGGGGGGGGGGGGGGGGGGGGGGGGGGGGGGGGGGGGGGGGGGGGGGGGGGGGGGGGGGGGGGGGGGGGGGGGGGGGGGGGGGGGGGGGGGGGGGGGGGGGGGGGGGGGGGGGGGGGGGGGGGGGGGGGGGGGGGGGGGGGGGGGGGGGGGGGGGGGGGGGGGGGGGGGGGGGGGGGGGGGGGGGGGGGGGGGGGGGGGGGGGGGGGGGGGGGGGGGGGGGGGGGGGGGGGGGGGGGGGGGGGGGGGGGGGGGGGGGGGGGGGGGGGGGGGGGGGGGGGGGGGGGGGGGGGGGGGGGGGGGGGGGGGGGGGGGGGGGGGGGGGGGGGGGGGGGGGGGGGGGGGGGGGGGGGGGGGGGGGGGGGGGGGGGGGGGGGGGGGGGGGGGGGGGGGGGGGGGGGGGGGGGGGGGGGGGGGGGGGGGGGGGGGGGGGGGGGGGGGGGGGGGGGGGGGGGGGGGGGGGGGGGGGGGGGGGGGGGGGGGGGGGGGGGGGGGGGGGGGGGGGGGGGGGGGGGGGGGGGGGGGGGGGGGGGGGGGGGGGGGGGGGGGGGGGGGGGGGGGGGGGGGGGGGGGGGGGGGGGGGGGGGGGGGGGGGGGGGGGGGGGGGGGGGGGGGGGGGGGGGGGGGGGGGGGGGGGGGGGGGGGGGGGGGGGGGGGGGGGGGGGGGGGGGGGGGGGGGGGGGGGGGGGGGGGGGGGGGGGGGGGGGGGGGGGGGGGGGGGGGGGGGGGGGGGGGGGGGGGGGGGGGGGGGGGGGGGGGGGGGGGGGGGGGGGGGGGGGGGGGGGGGGGGGGGGGGGGGGGGGGGGGGGGGGGGGGGGGGGGGGGGGGGGGGGGGGGGGGGGGGGGGGGGGGGGGGGGGGGGGGGGGGGGGGGGGGGGGGGGGGGGGGGGGGGGGGGGGGGGGGGGGGGGGGGGGGGGGGGGGGGGGGGGGGGGGGGGGGGGGGGGGGGGGGGGGGGGGGGGGGGGGGGGGGGGGGGGGGGGGGGGGGGGGGGGGGGGGGGGGGGGGGGGGGGGGGGGGGGGGGGGGGGGGGGGGGGGGGGGGGGGGGGGGGGGGGGGGGGGGGGGGGGGGGGGGGGGGGGGGGGGGGGGGGGGGGGGGGGGGGGGGGGGGGGGGGGGGGGGGGGGGGGGGGGGGGGGGGGGGGGGGGGGGGGGGGGGGGGGGGGGGGGGGGGGGGGGGGGGGGGGGGGGGGGGGGGGGGGGGGGGGGGGGGGGGGGGGGGGGGGGGGGGGGGGGGGGGGGGGGGGGGGGGGGGGGGGGGGGGGGGGGGGGGGGGGGGGGGGGGGGGGGGGGGGGGGGGGGGGGGGGGGGGGGGGGGGGGGGGGGGGGGGGGGGGGGGGGGGGGGGGGGGGGGGGGGGGGGGGGGGGGGGGGGGGGGGGGGGGGGGGGGGGGGGGGGGGGGGGGGGGGGGGGGGGGGGGGGGGGGGGGGGGGGGGGGGGGGGGGGGGGGGGGGGGGGGGGGGGGGGGGGGGGGGGGGGGGGGGGGGGGGGGGGGGGGGGGGGGGGGGGGGGGGGGGGGGGGGGGGGGGGGGGGGGGGGGGGGGGGGGGGGGGGGGGGGGGGGGGGGGGGGGGGGGGGGGGGGGGGGGGGGGGGGGGGGGGGGGGGGGGGGGGGGGGGGGGGGGGGGGGGGGGGGGGGGGGGGGGGGGGGGGGGGGGGGGGGGGGGGGGGGGGGGGGGGGGGGGGGGGGGGGGGGGGGGGGGGGGGGGGGGGGGGGGGGGGGGGGGGGTGGGGGGGGGGGGGGGGGGGGGGGGGGGGGGGGGGGGGGGGGGGGGGGGGGGGGGGGGGGGGGGGGGGGGGGGGGGGGGGGGGGGGGGGGGGGGGGGGGGGGGGGGGGGGGGGGGGGGGGGGGGGGGGGGGGGGGGGGGGGGGGGGGGGGGGGGGGGGGGGGGGGGGGGGGGGGGGGGGGGGGGGGGGGGGGGGGGGGGGGGGGGGGGGGGGGGGGGGGGGGGGGGGGGGGGGGGGGGGGGGGGGGGGGGGGGGGGGGGGGGGGGGGGGGGGGGGGGGGGGGGGGGGGGGGGGGGGGGGGGGGGGGGGGGGGGGGGGGGGGGGGGGGGGGGGGGGGGGGGGGGGGGGGGGGGGGGGGGGGGGGGGGGGGGGGGGGGGGGGGGGGGGGGGGGGGGGGGGGGGGGGGGGGGGGGGGGGGGGGGGGGGGGGGGGGGGGGGGGGGGGGGGGGGGGGGGGGGGGGGGGGGGGGGGGGGGGGGGGGGGGGGGGGGGGGGGGGGGGGGGGGGGGGGGGGGGGGGGGGGGGGGGGGGGGGGGGGGGGGGGGGGGGGGGGGGGGGGGGGGGGGGGGGGGGGGGGGGGGGGGGGGGGGGGGGGGGGGGGGGGGGGGGGGGGGGGGGGGGGGGGGGGGGGGGGGGGGGGGGGGGGGGGGGGGGGGGGGGGGGGGGGGGGGGGGGGGGGGGGGGGGGGGGGGGGGGGGGGGGGGGGGGGGGGGGGGGGGGGGGGGGGGGGGGGGGGGGGGGGGGGGGGGGGGGGGGGGGGGGGGGGGGGGGGGGGGGGGGGGGGGGGGGGGGGGGGGGGGGGGGGGGGGGGGGGGGGGGGGGGGGGGTGGGGGGGGGGGGGGGGGGGGGGGGTGGGGGGGGGGGGGGGGGGGGGGGGGGGGGGGGGGGGGGGGGGGGGGGGGGGGGGGGGGGGGGGGGGGGGGGGGGGGGGGGGGGGGGGGGGGGGGGGGGGGGGGGGGGGGGGGGGGGGGGGGGGGGGGGGGGGGGGGGGGGGGGGGGGGGGGGGGGGGGGGGGGGGGGGGGGGGGGGGGGGGGGGGGGGGGGGGGGGGGGGGGGGGGGGGGGGGGGGGGGGGGGGGGGGGGGGGGGGGGGGGGGGGGGGGGGGGGGGGGGGGGGGGGGGGGGGGGGGGGGGGGGGGGGGGGGGGGGGGGGGGGGGGGGGGGGGGGGGGGGGGGGGGGGGGGGGGGGGGGGGGGGGGGGGGGGGGGGGGGGGGGGGGGGGGGGGGGGGGGGGGGGGGGGGGGGGGGGGGGGGGGGGGGGGGGGGGGGGGGGGGGGGGGGGGGGGGGGGGGGGGGGGGGGGGGGGGGGGGGGGGGGGGGGGGGGGGGGGGGGGGGGGGGGGGGGGGGGGGGGGGGGGGGGGGGGGGGGGGGGGGGGGGGGGGGGGGGGGGGGGGGGGGGGGGGGGGGGGGG
>NW_027187505.1:0-2500 GCF_041381155.1 Argopecten irradians | reverse complement strand
GGGGGGGGGGGGGGGGGGGGGGGGGGGGGGGGGGGGGGGGGGGGGGGGGGGGGGGGGGGGGGGGGGGGGGGGGGGGGGGGGGGGGGGGGGGGGGGGGGGGGGGGGGGGGGGGGGGGGGGTCGGGGGGCGGAGTTCGGCGGGCGGGGTCGGCGGGGGGCCGGGCGTCGCGAGGGGGGCTTTCGGGGGGTTCGTTCGGGGCGGGGGCGGGGCGTTCGTCGGGGGGAGGGTCGGGTGCGGGGAGTCGGTTCGGGCGGGGGGGGCCGGTTCGGGGGGCGCGGCGGTTTCGGGGGGGGGCGGGGGGGGCGGGCGGGGGGGACGGGGGGGCGGGGGGGGGGGGGTTCGGGGGGGGGGCGGCGGGGGGGGCCGGGGGAGGGGGGTTCGGGTGGGGCGGGGGGGTCGGTTCGGGATCTGGGGCGGGGTCGGGCGGTTCGCGTCGGGGGGGGGGTTCGCGGGGGGGGGGGGGGGTTCGCGGGGGGGCGGGCGGGTCGCGGTCGGTTTCGTCGGACGTTCGGTGTCGGGCGGGGGGGGGTGGGGGGGGGGTGGCGGGTTTCGGTTCGGGGCGTCGCGGGGCGGGTCGCCGGGCCGTGTGTCGCGCTGGGTGGACGCGGCGAGGCGTTCGTTCGGTGTTCGGTCGGCGGGTTCGGATTTCGGGGGTGGGTGGTCGGCGGGTTCGGCGGTTCGTTTCGTTTCGGGCGCGGCGGCGAGCCGGTTCGTGGGCGGTCGGCGGGGGGGCGTCGTAGGTTGCGGCAGGAGGTCGAGGGGGTGGCGGGTCTGGGGAGGGCAGGCGTGCTGGTAGCGGGAGTCGGCGATTGGGGTTCGGCGTTCGGGGGGTGGGGAGGCGACGGGTGATGGGTTTTCGGCGGGATTCGGCGGGAGTGGTTCGGGGGTCGGGCGGTTCCGGGTTCGGGTTCGTTCGGGGCAGCCGGTGGGTTCGGGGGTCGTAATGGTTCGGGTCGGTTCGGGGGTTTTGGATGGAGGGTTCGTTCGCGGATCGCGGGGGAGACGGGGGTTGGTGTTCGGGGGGCGGGTCGTGTTCGGGGGGGCGTGTCGGGGGGTGGGGATGCGGGGTGGGGTGGGGAGGGGGGGCGGTTCAGGTCGCGTTGGGATTCGGGAGGGGTAATTTTTGGGGGGGGGGCGGGTTCGGCGGGCCCCGTTCGGGGGTTTGGGCGGGGGGGGGGGGCGGGGGCGTTCGGGTCGGTGGCGTGGGGGCCGGGGCGGTTCGGCGTTTCGGGTCCGTTCCGGCGCGCGCGGGCGGGGATGTCGGGTTCGGGGGGTCGGGCGGGGGGGGGCGGTTCGGGGGGCGGGGGCGGAGGGGGGGGGGGCGGTATCGGGGGGGGGTCGGGGTCCGTTCGCCGGGGGGCGTGGTTCGGTTTCGCGGTGGGGGGTCAGGTCGTCGGCGGGGTTCGCGCGGGGTTTCGGGGGGTCGGTTCGCGGAAGCGGGGCGGGGCGCGCGGTGGCGTCGCGGTACCGTTCGCGGAGTCGTATCGTTCGGCGGTCGTTCGGGGGTCGGCTCGGGGTCGTCGGGGTCGCGGGTCGGGGCGTTCGTTCCCGGGTCGGGGCCGGGGATCGGGGGGGGGGATTTTCATATTTCGGGGTTCCGGGCGCGTTCGGGTTCGTTCGGTTCGGGGCGGGCGGGTCGGTTCGCGGGTCCGATTAGCGCGCGTTCGGGGTTCGGTCCGTTTTCGGTCGTTCGTCGGGTCGGGGGCGCGTCGGGGTGTCGTCGGTGGGGCGTCGTCGGCGGGGCGTTCGGCTCGGTTCGCGCGGCGGTTTCGGGGGTTTCGTTGTGCGTCGGAGGTCGTTTCGCGGCGCGGTCGCGGTCGCGGGGCGGTTTCGGTTCGGGTCCGGCGGTCCGGGCGGGGCCCGCGGGCGGTCCGTCGGGGGGAGGGTTCCGGGACTCGGTTCGGGGTTTCGGGCGGGAGCGGAGGGGGGGCGTCGGGTTCGTCGAGTCGAGTTCGCGGGGCGGCGCGGGGGGGCGGGGGGGGGCGCGATCGGGGTTCGCGGGTCCGGCGCGGCGCGGGTCGGGTCGGGCGGGGCGGGCGTTCGGGTCGGGTTCGGGTTCGT
Organism: Argopecten irradians; assembly: GCF_041381155.1. Taxonomy (NCBI): domain Eukaryota; kingdom Metazoa; phylum Mollusca; class Bivalvia; order Pectinida; family Pectinidae; genus Argopecten; species Argopecten irradians. Next base: position 439 of record NW_027187505.1, on the reverse strand, counting down.
CGGGGGTTCGGAGTCGGGCGTCGTCGGCGTTCGGGCGGTTTTCGGGGGGGGGGCGGGGGCGGTCGGGCGGGACCGGTTTCGGGGGGCGCGTTCGCGGCGGCGTCCGGTGGTACGCGCGGGTCGGGGGTCGGTTCGCGGTCGCGGGGGGCCCCGTTCGTTCGGGGGGGGCGGGGTGTGTCGTTCGGGCTTTTCGCGTCGGGTTCGGTCGGTCGCGGTCGTTCGCGGGTTTTCGCGAAGGTCGGGTTTCGGTCGGTCGCGGACGGGGGGTTCGGTCAGGTCGGGCGGGGCGGGGGCGGGGGTTTCGCGCGGGTTTCGGTCCGGCGTCGCGGACGGGGGGTCGGGTCGCGAGGGCGGTCGGTTGTCGGCGGTCGGGCGGCGGGGGGCGGGCGGCGGCGGGGGCGCGCGTTCGTCAGTCGTCGCGCGGGGGTCGCGGTTCGGG